>NC_140795.1:49965135-49981065 GCF_037176805.1 Vigna unguiculata | reverse complement strand
GAGAATTTCTTACTTTTCGTGGAGGATTAGATCCAGTAACTGGAGGTTTATGGTCTGACCGATATTATACACCATCATTTAGCTATTGCAATTCTTTTCTTGATAGCGGGTCACATGTATAGGACCAACTGGGGTATTGGTCACAATATAAAAGACATTTTAGAGGCACATAAAGGTCCATTTACAGGCCAGGGTCATAAAGGTATATATGAGATTCTAACAACGTCATGGCATGCTCAATTATCTATTAATCTAGCTATGTTAGGCTCTTTGACCATTGTTGTAGCTCACCATATGTATTCTATGCCTCCTTATCCATACCTAGCTACTGACTATGGTACACAACTGTCATTGTTTACACATCACATGTGGATTGGTGGATTTCTCATAGTCGGTGCTGCTGCGCATGCAGCGATTTTTATGGTAAGAGATTATGATCCGACTATTCGATACAACGATCTATTAGATCGTGTCCTTAGACATCGTGATTCAATCATATCACATCTTAACTGGGTATGTATCTTTTTAGGTTTTCACAGTTTTGGTTTGTATATTCATAATGATACCATGAGCGCATTAGGGCGCCCTCAAGATATGTTTTCAGATACTGCTATACAATTACAGCCGATCTTTGCTCAATGGATACAAAATACCCACGCTTTAGCACCTGGCACAACAGCCCCAGGTGCAGCAACAAGTACCAGTTTGACTTGGGGAGGTGAAAATTTAGTAGCAGTGGGCGGTAAAGTTGCTTTGTTACCTATTCCTTTAGGAACTGCGGATTTTTTGGTCCATCATATTCATGCATTTACAATTCATGTAACAGTATTGATACTCTTAAAGGGTGTTCTATTTGCTCGTAGTTCACGATTGATACCGGATAAAGCAAATCTAGGTTTTCGTTTCCCTTGTGATGGACCTGGAAGAGGGGGGACATGCCAAGTATCCGCTTGGGATCATGTCTTCTTAGGACTATTTTGGATGTACAATTCAATTTCCGTAGTTATATTCCATTTCAGTTGGAAAATGCAGTCAGATGTTTGGGGTAGTATAAGTGATCAAGGGATAGTAACTCATATCACAGGAGGAAATTTTGCGCAGAGTTCCATTACCATTAATGGGTGGCTTCGTGATTTCTTATGGGCGCAGGCATCCCAGGTAATTCAGTCTTATGGTTCTTCATTATCTGCATATGGTCTTTTTTTCTTGGGTGCACATTTTGTATGGGCTTTTAGTTTAATGTTTCTATTCAGCGGGCGTGGTTATTGGCAAGAACTTATTGAATCCATTGTTTGGGCTCATAATAAATTAAAAGTTGCTCCTGCTACTCAGCCCAGAGCCTTGAGCATTGTACAAGGACGTGCTGTAGGAGTAACACATTACCTTCTAGGTGGAATTGCCACAACATGGGCATTCTTCTTAGCAAGAATTATTGCAGTAGGATAATAGCTAGGAGGATTTGAAAATCATTATGGCATTAAGATTTCCAAGCTTTAGTCAAGGCTTAGCTCAAGACCCCACTACTCGTCGTATTTGGTTTGGTATTGCTACCGCACATGACTTCGAAAGTCATGATGATATTACTGAGGAACGTCTTTATCAGAATATTTTTGCTTCTCATTTCGGGCAATTAGCAATCATTTTTCTGTGGACTTCCGGGAATCTCTTTCATGTAGCTTGGCAAGGTAATTTTGAGACATGGGTACAGGATCCTTTACATGTAAGACCTATTGCTCATGCAATTTGGGATCCTCATTTTGGTCAACCAGCTGTAGAAGCTTTTACTCGAGGGGGTGCTCTAGGTCCTGTTAATATAGCCTATTCTGGTGTTTATCAGTGGTGGTATACAATCGGTTTACGTACTAATGGGGATCTTTATACTGGAGCTATTTTTCTATTAATACTTTCTATTATATCTTTAATAGCAGGTTGGTTACACCTACAACCAAAATGGAAACCGAGTGTTTCGTGGTTTAAAAATGCCGAATCCCGCCTCAATCATCATTTGTCAGGACTATTCGGAGTAAGTTCCTTGGCTTGGACAGGGCATTTAGTTCATGTTGCTATTCCGGGGTCCAGGGGGGAATCCGTTCGATGGAACAATTTATTAGATATCTTGCCGCACCCCGAGGGATTAGGTCCATTTTTTACAGGTCAGTGGAATCTTTATGCTCAAAACCCAGATTCCAATAATCATATATTTGGTACCCCTCAAGGAGCAGGAACTGCTATTCTAACACTTCTCGGAGGATTTCATCCGCAAACTCAAAGTTTATGGTTAACTGATATTGCACACCATCATTTGGCTATTGCGTTTATTTTTCTAGTTGCTGGCCATATGTATAGAACTAATTTCGGGATTGGTCACAGTATTAAAGATCTTTTAGAAGCACATACTCCTCCGGGGGGTAGATTGGGGCGTGGGCATAAGGGTCTTTATGATACAATCAATAATTCAATTCATTTTCAATTAGGTCTTGCTCTAGCCTCTTTAGGGGTTATTACTTCCTTGGTAGCACAACACATGTACTCTTTACCTGCTTATGCGTTTATAGCGCAAGACTTTACTACTCAAGCTGCCTTATATACTCATCATCAATATATAGCAGGCTTCATTATGACAGGGGCTTTTGCTCATGGAGCTATCTTTTTTATTAGAGATTATAATCCAGAGCAGAATCAAGATAATGTCTTGGCAAGAATGTTAGACCATAAAGAAGCTATCATATCCCACTTAAGTTGGGCTAGCCTCTTTCTGGGGTTCCATACTCTGGGACTTTATGTCCATAACGATGTCATGCTTGCTTTTGGTACTCCGGAGAAACAAATTTTGATTGAACCTATATTTGCCCAATGGATACAATCTGCTCATGGTAAAACTTCCTATGGGTTCGATATACTTTTATCTTCAACGAACAGTCCGGCGTTCAATGCGGGACGAAGCATATGGTTGCCTGGTTGGTTAAACGCTGTAAATGAGAATAGTAATTCTCTATTCTTAACAATAGGGCCTGGAGACTTCTTGGTTCATCATGCTATTGCTCTTGGTTTACATACAACTACTTTGATTTTAGTAAAAGGTGCTTTGGATGCGCGTGGTTCTAAGTTAATGCCTGATAAAAAAGATTTTGGTTATAGTTTTCCTTGTGATGGCCCGGGACGAGGCGGAACTTGTGATATTTCCGCTTGGGACGCATTTTATTTGGCAGTTTTCTGGATGTTAAATACCATTGGATGGGTTACTTTTTATTGGCATTGGAAACACATTACACTATGGCAGGGTAATATTTCACAGTTTAATGAATCTTCTACCTATTTGATGGGATGGTTAAGAGATTATCTATGGTTGAACTCTTCACAACTTATCAATGGATATAACCCTTTTGGTATGAATAGTTTATCAGTCTGGGCATGGATGTTCTTGTTTGGACATCTTGTTTGGGCTACTGGATTTATGTTCTTAATTTCTTGGCGCGGATATTGGCAGGAATTGATTGAAACTTTGGCATGGGCTCATGAACGTACACCTTTGGCTAATTTGATTCGATGGAGAGATAAACCAGTGGCTCTTTCCATTGTGCAAGCAAGATTGGTTGGACTAGCCCACTTTTCCGTAGGTTATATATTTACTTATGCAGCCTTCTTAATTGCCTCTACATCGGGCAAATTCGGTTAATTGAATTCTTTATTATATATATCTGGCAAGAATCTCATTTCCTTCTATAGGGAAGAGAAGCCACTTATACATCTAGGATCCGACTTCTATCATTGATGCTAATAGCAAATTAACCATTATGGCAAGGAAAAGTGTTATTCAGAGGGAAAAGAAGAGACAAAAATTGGAACAGAAATATCATTTGATTCGCCGATCCTCAAAAAAAGAAATAAGCAAAGTTCCGTCGTTAAGTGAGAAATGGGAAATTCATGGAAAATTAGAATCACTACCGCGTAATAGTGCACCTATACGTCTTCATCGACGTTGTTTTTCGACCGGAAGACCGAGAGCTAATTATCGAGACTTTGGATTATCTGGACACATACTTCGGGAAATGGTTCATGCATGTTTCTTGCCGGGTGCAACAAGATCCAGTTGGTAAGGATTTCCAATTATCTTCATTTTTTTCATTTTATTATCAGCGATCATAGGAGGGTCCCTTTACCGTTATGTATAAATGGTTTATTCTATTTATATAGATATGGTAAAGGGACGCATTCCATCTTTGTTTTTGTTCATTAGTTATCAATTCTTTTCTTTATCGCGGAGTAGAGCAACTTGGTAGCTCGCAAGGCTCATAACCTTGAGGTTACGGGTTCAAATCCCGTCTCCGCAACTTTTTGAATTTGATAAAAAAACAAGGTTTCAAGAAGAAGGGCATTATACGCAGTAAATTCTATGGCATTTTTCATACTATGACTATTAAATACATAGGGCGGATAGCGGGAATCGAACCCGCGTCTTCTCCTTGGCAAAGAGAAATTTTACCATTCGACTATATCCGCGTTTTCATTGTACTTGATATGCGATTCTATTTATACAGAGATGGGCCTGATATTCTATATAGGGATATAGGGATAATGAAAAAGAAATTTAGATAATAGATATTGTCTCCCAAATAAAATATTTTCTATTACTATTCATTTTTATCAAGAATTCCCATTTCTATTATTACATTTCTATTATTATATATGGTTTTTTTCTATATATCTATATAATTGAATTGAAATTATCATTCTATCGAATATTTTGATTTACTTTTTTCTTAAAAAAGTAAGTTCCTATTAATAAAAAATTATATTTATCTATATAGAGATACAGATAGATATTCTATATTATTAAATACTAGACGACGTATAAATAGATTTATAGTATTTCATTTGAATATTCTATTCATATCATATTAATATGAATAGAATATTCAAATGAAATTCAAATTTTTATAGTTCATTTTTTCTATTTTATTTCTTTTAGTTTCACAATGTACCACCATATAAGTATAAGATATAAGATTTTTCCAATAGAAGAAGTTTACTCCCCCTTAGAATGTAATGTGTTATAGTTTTCTTTTTTTTTTTTAGGAACTGATCTATTCCCTTTATGGCTGACAATCCGAAAGAATTCTGAGGGAGGGGTCATTTCATTTTTAATCTAGAATAAAAAGAACTTCAAGAAATGAGAGAATTAAGAATACCCACTAGAAACACTAATCCAATCCATAATGATGTACCGGAAAATAGAACATTTTTGTTATTTGACCAACCTTCAGGAGAAGCAAATACAACAGGTACACTAATCAATAAAATAAATGAAATAGCAATTAATGCAAAAACAGCTAATTGGAAAGCAATAGTCATGTTTCTAATCCTCCAATTTACCAACAAAAGAACTTTACCATTTGATCCCTCAACCCCTGGATGCCTTTCTTAATATTCATTGAAAAAAAAATTTGTAAATGGAAAAACGCAGAAGGGTTTTATCATGAATTCATTGATTTTGTTTATTATCAACCCTTTTGAGGCTTGGATCGAGGATAGTTTTTTTACTTCACAAAAAGGCATGCTGGATTTTGTACCTATATACATACCGATAGAAAACTAAACCAATAAATTCACATTGAATATCTTTCCTATGGGTCGATAAAAGGGTATCAATTCAAATACTCATGGTCTACTCAGTGGAATAAAGATAAAAAAATATATATATTAGCTTTTGGAGAGATGGCTGAGTGGTTGATAGCCCCGGTCTTGAAAACCGGTATAGTTTGAAACAAAGAATTATCGAGGGTTCGAATCCCTCTCTCTCCTTTTTCTCGATGAATAGATTTGTTTATTTTCTTAGTTTCTATCGAATCTTTTTTTCGGACTGGGCTATATATCCTCAACATCCCGAAAAAAAGATTCGATAGAAACTAAGAAAATAGGAAAATAAATTCTTCTTTACGACTCGCTCTACTCAACCAAATATTTATAGTAAAAAAAAGGGATTTCTACTTCATTGGATCTCACGTCTCAATTAAGAGGAGTCATGGAAAGAACAGGTTCAAAATCGCGATCAATTCCTTTTTCAAATCCTGCGGCAGCTGCGCGAGCTCTTCCCGCGTGCCATAAATGGCCTACAAATAGAAAGAATCCTAGAACAAAATGAGAAGTAGCTAACCAACTTCTAGGAGAAACATAATTGACTGCATTAATCTCTGTAGCTACGCCACCCACGGAATTTAATGAACCTAAAGGAGCATGAGTCATATATTCCGCAGAACGACGTTCTTGCCAAGGCTGTATATCTTTTTTCAGTCTACTCAAGTCTAAACCATTAGGACCCCTTAGAGGTTCTAACCAAGGAGCACGCAAATCCCAAAAACGCATAGTTTCTCCGCCAAAAATAACTTCTCCAGTCGGGGAACGCATTAGATATTTACCTAAACCTGTAGGTCCTTGAGCAGATCCTACATTAGCCCCAAGACGTTGGTCTCTAACTAGAAAAGTAAATGCTTGAGCTTGAGAAGCTTCTGGACCAGTGGGCCCATAAAACTCACTAGGATAAGCGGTATTATTAAACCAGACAAAGCAACAAGCAATAAAACCAAAAACAGATAAAGCACCTAAACTATAAGATAAGTAAGCTTCTCCAGACCATACAAGTGCACGCCGAGCCCATGCAAAGGGTTTGGTTAAGATATGCCAGATTCCACCAAGTATACAAATGGAACCCAACCATACATGCCCTCCAATAATATCTTCCAAATCGTCCACACTAACAATCCACCCTTCGCCCCCAAAAGGCGATTTTAATAAATATCCAAATAGAATACTTGGACTAAGGGTCAAATTGGTTATTTTTCTTACATCTCCCCCCCCCGGAGCCCATGTATCATATATACCTCCAAAATAAAGAGCCTTGAATACTAGAAGAAAAGCACCTATACCTAACAAGATTAAGTGAATACCCAAAATTGTAGTCATTTTATTTCTATCTTTCCATACATAACCGAAGAACGGAAAAGATTCTTCAAGAGTCTCAGGTCCCAGAAGTGCATGATAAATACCGCCAAAGCCCAATACTGCAGAGGAAATTAAGTGAAGTACTCCAGACACAAAGTATGGAAAAGTGTCTATAACTTCCCCCCCAGGACCTACTCCCCAACCTAGAGTAGCTAGGTGGGGAAGCAAAATTAAACCTTGTTCATACATGGGCTTCTCGGGTACGAAATGAGCCACTTCAAAAAGGTTCATTGCTCCGGCCCAGAATACTATTAATCCAGCATGGGCTACATGGGCCCCTAATAGTTTACCAGATAAATTGATAAGTCGGGCATTCCCGGCCCACCAAGCGAAACCGGTAGTTTCCTGGTCACGACCAGTTAAAGCTAAAGTTCCATTAAAGAGCGTTTCCACGTGGTAGAACCTCCTCAGGGAATATAAGGTTTTCATGAGGCTGATCTTGAGCTGCCATCCACGCACGAATACCTTCGTTTAAGAGAATATTTTTTGTGTAGAAAGTCTCAAATTCAGGATCTTCCGCTGCGCGGATTTCTTGAGAAACGAAGTCATAAGCACGTAGGTTCAGGGCCAAACCGACTACCCCAAGAGCACTCATCCATAAACCAGTTACTGGTACAAATAACATAAAGAAATGTAACCAACGTTTATTGGAAAAAGCAACCCCAAAGATTTGGGACCAAAAGCGATTAGCAGTAACCATTGAATAAGTTTCTTCAGCTTGGGTTGGGTTAAAAGCACGGAATGTATTTGCGCCATCACCATCTTCAAATAAAGTATTTTCTACGGTTGCACCATGAATAGCGCATAGTAGTGCAGCGCCCAATACACCAGCAACTCCCATCATATGAAATGGGTTTAATGTCCAATTATGAAATCCTTGGAAAAAGAGGATGAATCGAAATATAGCTGCTACACCAAAACTTGGAGCAAAGAACCAACCAGACTGACCCAGTGGATAAATAAGGAATACAGAAACAAAAACAGCAATTGGACCTGAGAATGCGATTGCATTATAAGGTCGCAATTGAACAGATCGAGCAAGTTCAAATTGACGTAACATGAAACCTATTAATCCGAAAGCACCGTGGAGAGCAACAAAAGTCCACAGACCGCCTAACTGACACCAACGGGTAAAATCTCCCTGTGCTTCAGGACCCCACAGTAACAACAAAGAGTGTGCTAAACTATTAGCGGGAGTGGAAACTGCAGCGGTTAAGAAGTTGCAGCCTTCTAAATAAGAACTTGCCAAGCCGTGAGTATACCATGAAGTTACAAAGGTCGTACCTGTAAACCAACCCCCCAAGGCGAAATAGGCGCAAGGAAAGAGTAATAGACCGGACCAACCCACAAAAACGAAACGGTCCCTCCGCAACCAGTCATCCATAATATCAAATAAATCATTTTCATCTTTGGTAAATTTACCAAGAGCTATAGTCATAGCGATCCTCCTATTCAACTACTTCAACCATTTCCCAACACCTCATAGAGCATTTTCAGAGATGGGACGGACCTTGATCATTTATCTCTATTCATTTCTCTCTCTATATATATATAGAATATATAAGTATACTTTCCCTTGTTTTCTAATCGGTTTCGAATAAAAAATCATTTATGGGTCTATTGATATCTAGGGCAAATCCATGAACTCGATGTGGTTATTCCTTATCTATTCTTAAAAATCTTCCAAGTCATCAATCATAAAATCTGCTATGACTCCAAAATCCGATAGAAATTTTTTTTTCAGAACTGTTCAAGAAACAAATGATCCCCTGTTTCACTTCTTATACCTAGCGGATCTTCAGACATATTTCTCTCCTTTCATCAAAGAAACTTATTCTTGAAGTTTGGTTGTGAATTGACTTCTATTTTGTCTAGGAAACTACTGTAGGATCATAGGTTTTCTAAATTTCTATTTCATTTACAGTTTTTTCTTTAGTATTTCATTTTTTTTTATAAATACTATAATAAAAAGAAAAAACTGTAAATGAAAGTTTTTGTCTCATATATATGAATTGCTGGAAAAATATCGTACACATCGATATGAAAAGAAACTATTTGATATGTGAAGACATAATTTAATGTATTTTTCTATTATTTCTATAAGATTCTATCTAATCTTATAGAAATAATAGAAATTTATGGAAAAAAATATGTTTCATTTTAATTTTAAAAAAACTTGTTTGGTGGAACTTGAAATTCGTATTAAGGCCCTTCTGAGTAAAGAAAAGGCATAACCTTTTTTCTTAGTTCAGAAACAAGAAGATTTCATTGGAAATATTCAGAGATTCTTAGGGAGTCTAAACGAAAAAAGTCTTAAAAAGAAAAAAAATTGTTCGAATTGAATCTTTATCAAATTTGAATATCAGAATAGTAGATATAAATATAATTCAACGGGTTAGGTCCACTTACTTTTTTTTATTTTTCCATTATTGAATTTTACACTTTTTCTTTTTTATTACAAATAGAAACTTTTTCAAAATATCAAGAATCTTTTTATTCTTCCTTCAAATAGAAAGACTATTGCTTTTGAAAAAAAAAGTAAAAAGCCCCTTATCGGATTTGAACCGATGACTTACGCCTTACCATGGCGTTACTCTACCACTGAGTTAAAAGGGCCCTTTTTCTTTCTTTCAATTTCTAAATAAGGAACTAGCATGACTAGTACATATATTTGTTACTGTGTATACTTATTCTATAAATTTATATAAATTATTTCTATAAATTTATATAAATTATATAAATTAAATGATATAAATGGGATTAGAATACATGTACATCAATATCTATTATTTGTATAATGACTCATCAAAGAACAAAAAATTGGATTTACCTAGTGAATAGAATATAGTTAAAAAAAAGAATTGATTAAGATTGGATTTGATCCATATCAAATATATTATTTCAAAATGGATTCTTGAAGTCATTCTAATCATAACACTAAATTCTTTTTATTGATACATAAATGTACTCACAAAATAAAATATTTCATCGAAACATTGATAAAATCGAATCATTGATAAAATGGATTCAATATGTTCTGTCCCTAAACCAAATTTTTATTTTTTTATTGAAAAATTCTATTTTCCAAAGTTTTTTTTCTTAGTATTAGATATAAATCTACCTATCGAATCTTAGTATTAGTAATAAATGATAGAAATGAAGTTTTAACCTCTCGTCCTTTGCAACAAACGAATCATTCCTGTGAAGAATTTTCTCTTTATTGGAACATTACTTCTTTTTTTTTCTTATTATGACTGGAATAAAAAAATTTAGAAATATAAATGATTAATAAAAAATTTCTATGGAATTATGAAAGAACGAAAAATATTTTTTTTTATCGAATCATATCATTATATTGACAATTGCAAAAAACTGTTCATACTATGAACGTAGTATAATGGCGGTCGGGCAAGTATGCCCCCATCGTCTAGTGGTTCAGGACATCTCTCTTTCAAGGAGGCAGCGGGGATTCGACTTCCCCTGGGGGTAGGGTGTTACGAAAGGAAGTTGATCAAAAATTTTCAATAAAAACTGAAATGTATTCTTCCTATTGTGCTGGGTCGATGCCCGAGCGGTTAATGGGGACGGACTGTAAATTCGTTGGCAATATGTCTACGCTGGTTCAAATCCAGCTCGGCCCAAGAATTTGCCGATCCACTATGAAATTCTATAACCCATTTATAGTTCTCTGGAAATGACTGATGTGCTATGATACGGAAGAATCAAAATATTAAACATATCTAAGGTTATTTCTTTTTTTTCTGTATTCCATATTTCTTTCCACAAATTCAAAATCTTGTTAATAATCGGTATTCATGTCAAGATCTGTAAGTAGAAAATATAAGGAAAAATTGAAAAAAAAAATATTTTTTTTTCATTGATTCAATTTTCAATCGATTTGTTAATAGAATAAGAATAAGAAACGGATTACGAGTAATTTGTGTCGATCTCACTAAAGTGGATATCGATATACATATCAATATATAAAAAAATGCGCTTTTTTCATTTACAACAAAAAGGTTCGAATCCGAAATAGAAAAAGAAAAGGTTTGACAGAAACGGTCCGTAAAAATATTTATACAGTACACCCCTTTCCCTGGGATTGTAGTTCAATTGGTCAGAGCACCGCCCTGTCAAGGCGGAAGCTGCGGGTTCGAGCCCCGTCAATCCCGTTGGATATAAATCCAAAAAAATAAAAAATAAATTCCTTTTTTGTGTATTTGTAGGGAATCAAATTGATAAACAAAATTTTATTTGGGGCCCCCCCCTGCTTTTTCATTTGTTTCGCCGAAAAAGGAAGGAAAGGGATTTTGGACTTTCATCAAGAATAAATGTTTTTTTGTTTTATTTAGTATGGATAAAAGATCTTCCTATGTTATACTATTTCATGAGTTGATTTGATAGCTCAGATTTTGTGATTCATGATATTGATCCGATTTGATATCATTGAAATCCAATTTATACCATTGTTGAAAGAGTTGAACATTTCTATGGGATTAAATCCCGAATTTTTTTTTTAGAAATTTAAGAGAAATAGAACATAATAAAGATTATGGAAGTAAATATTCTCGCATTTATTGCTACTGCACTGTTTATTCTAGTTCCTACTGCTTTTTTACTTATAATTTATGTAAAAACGGTAAGTAAAAGTGACTAATTTCACTGAAATATGATTTCTTCATTTTTATGAATGATTTAAAAAAATGATCGTACAATCAGCGTAATCCAGATAGTAGAAATCAATTTGATTTCTACTATCTGAGAATTGCGTCCAATTTTTTTTTTCAGATTCTTTTTACAAACAATTCCGGTATCTTAGGAAAAAAAGGGGGTAAAAAAACAGGAATGGTTATTACACGGTCCGCCATTTTCCATATATATATATATCTATATAACCAGGTTAAGCGTCAGTTCATCGAAATAGAAATTTTAAGAAAAATTTGATTGGAATAGGAATCCATTTCTTCTTCTTTTTGATTCCCTTGTTTTTCTCAAAATAGGAATATGGGAATAATGAAAATATTTGTTTGATTGAAAGAGTATTTTCAATTCCTATAAGATACATAGAATACATTACACTACTAAAATATAATAGAATCAAGATAGATTTTCTATTTGAACTCAATTAATTAGTATTAGTTTAAATGAAATATTTTCATTCAATAGTTTCGAAATTCAAAAATTCAGGTAGAAATCAACAAGGTTACTTGGATCCCTTAACTCAATTTTTAGTATCCCTATAGCCCACTTCTTCCCCATACTACGAGGGAAAGGGAAAATGAAAAAACTACCATTAAAGCAGCCCAAGCAATACTTACTATATCCATGTAAATTTTGTCTCCTATCTCTATAAATATGAAGGAACTATTTCATTATTTTTTCAAATTTTTTATTCTATTCTTTTTTTTGTATTATTCGCTAAAAATACTATACTATAATAGTGGAATTGCTATTACAGAGTCAAAAAAAGGATTCTGGGCTAACATCATTCACGAAAAACAAGAATTCATTCTATTTATTAGTTATTAGAACATCTAAAAAGTTTTTTTTGATTATTTTTAGTAAAATCATAAAACATTAAACATAAAAAAATTATAGGAAGTTATAAGTCAATGAATGTTACTACCAGGTGGGAATATTAAGATTTCTCTTTTATCATTTCCTTAAGGATTTCATAAAAAAAGAATCAAGACAGATTCATTTGCATACTTATACTCTTCTTTCTATTTGAAATAGTCCCTTAAATGTCTCCCAATTCGTTCTCTAAAATAATTAAAAAAACTTTTTTTCTTTTCTATTCGATTTTAGAATCAAAACTTTTTAATTTTATTAGAATATAGAATATGAAAATCTAAAGAATACTTTTTTTGAATATTACGAAAGCGAATTAGCTAAATTAAAGCTATTAAATAGAATTGATCTAAATAAATAATATTGATAAAATGTGGAAGCACTCATAAACTTTAAATTAGTCTGTATAGAAGGTTTTTCTTCTGCCTTTTCTCTACCTAAAAATGGACTTTCCTATCCGACTTATTCTTAATCCAATCTAATAAAAGACCCAGTCAGGAGACAGACACTACAATAGTTGTGTAGTGAACGAACTATCATTTCTAAATTTATGGATTCCTTTTCACTACTAGAATCTTTCCTTGAATTCGAGACAAAAATATTTACAACATTTTTTAAGCTACTGATGCTTATAATTTCGAATCAAACGCAATTCTCAAGACTCCTTTTCCCTCGCTTGCTTCTGTTGGAAAAAAAGTTTTCTAAAAAAACGTAATATAATCTTTCATTTACAGTTTCTTATCGATCAGGCGACACCCGGATTTGAACTGGGGAAAAAGGATTTGCAGTCCCCCGCCTTACCACTCGGCCATGCCGCCAATAAAAATATAGATATGAAGTTTTTGAGAATACTCCCCCCTTTTCTTTCTATTGAAAAATTGAAAAACAATCTTGAGACAAATCGCAACCGTTAACTATTCTTTTATGAATTATTCTTGAATATTTGAATAGAAATTTTTTTTTCTTAATGAGATCAGAAAATAAAAATTGATACATAACCAATCAATATTGCTTTTTTTTTTAACTTTGTTCATTCTAATTATAACAGCAACTTTCAATATATGTAAACCCTAGAATATCAATTTGATCTGTTACACAGATATTATCTAATCGAGTATCTTATCCATATCTATATAGATATAGAATACCAATACTATACGGTATTTTCAAGAAATTATCGTGCTTATTCTTTTTTTACAATTTTCAATAGAAAATTTGTAAAAATTCACACAACATGTTATGTGTTTGTTATCCTGAACAAATATGACTGCAATAAAGTTAGAGACAGATCTATAGCTGCAGTTAAATATATGCATGTTTCAAAAATACAAGCCTTATTACATTACACATAACATACTCTAATCATATTCTCCCCAATTCTCTCCAAAATACTTCACTTCAAAATATATCTTTTCTTGACAATTTCGAATGGATTTTTTTTTGTATCCAATTGAATTTGAATATGTAATATCATAATAATGATAGAAATGAAATGCATTTTTTTAGATTCCTAAAAAAAATATTGAAATGCCCGTAGAAATTTCCAATCCTTTTTTAGATTAGACTTTCGATTCTATCTGTTTGTTTTGTTGCAAATTCCTTC
Source organism: Vigna unguiculata (assembly GCF_037176805.1). Lineage (NCBI taxonomy): Eukaryota > Viridiplantae > Streptophyta > Magnoliopsida > Fabales > Fabaceae > Vigna > Vigna unguiculata. The sequence goes on along the minus strand of NC_140795.1, from coordinate 49,966,892 downwards.
GAAGTTGAGTATCAAATTCTAATATTTCTTTCTCTTTTCATAATAGGTATTTCATACACTAAGAAATATTTGATACACGGGATTAGGTAAGATTTCATGTAATTCAGTATAAAGAATAGAAATTCCAATATTGCTAAATGGATTCATGTGATTTGATGAAGCATGACAGCAAATCGTGGAATATTTTTCGATAAAATTCACGGGGAAATTGAAAATGCTTGGGAGTGAAAATGAAGAAATGTCTACACTACCTGGATTGAATCAGATACAATTTGAAGGGTTTTGTAGGTTCATTGATCGGGGCTTAACAGAAGGGCTTTTTAAGTTTCCAAAAATTGAGGATACAGATCAAGAAATTGAATTTCAATTATTTGCCGAAACATATCAATTATTAGAACCCTTGATAAACGAAAAAGATGCTGTATATGAATCACTTACATATTCTGCTGAATTATATATATCCGCGGGATTAATTTGGAAAAGTAGTAGAGATATACAAAAACAAACTATTTTTGTTGGAAATATTCCTCTAATGAATTCTCTGGGAACTTCTATAGTAAATGGAATATACAGAATAGTAATCAATCAAATATTGCAAAGTCCTGGTATCTATTACCGTTCAGAATTGGACCCTAACGGAATTCCGGTCTATACTGGCACTATAATATCAGACTGGGGGGGTAGATTAGAATTAGAGATTGATAAAAAAGCAAGGATATGGGCTCGTGTGAGTAGGAAACAGAAAATATCTATTCTAGTTCTATCATCAGCTATGGGTTCGAATTTAAGCGAAATTCTAGAAAATGTTTGTTATCCTGAAATTTTCGTGTCTTTCCTAAATGATAAGGATAAAAAAAAAATTGGGTCAAAAGAAAATGCCATTTTGGAGTTTTATCGACAATTTGCTTGTGTTGGCGGAGATCCGGTATTTTCTGAATCTTTATGGAAAGAATTACAAAAAAAATTTTTTCAACAAAGATGTGAATTAGGAAAAATTGGTCGACGAAATATCAACCAAAAGCTTAATCTTGATATACCCCAGAACAATACATTTTTGTTACCGCGAGATATATTGACAGCTGCGGATCATTTGATTGGCATGAAATTTGGAATGGCTCTACTTGACGATATAAATCATTTGAAAAATAAACGTATTCGTTCTGTAGCAGATCTATTACAAGATCAATTTGGATTGGCCCTGGTTCGTTTAGAAAATATGGTTAGAGGAACTATATGTGGAGCAATTAGACATAAATTGATACCGACTCCTCAGAATTTGGTGACTTCAACTCCATTAACAACGACTTATGAATCTTTTTTTGGATTACACCCATTATCTCAAGTTTTGGATCAAACTAATCCATTGACGGAAATAGTTCATGGGAGAAAATTGAGTTATTTGGGCCCTGGAGGATTGACGGGGCGAACTGCGAGTTTTCGGATACGAGATATCCACCCTAGTCACTATGGACGCATTTGTCCAATTGACACGTCTGAAGGAATCAATGTTGGACTTATTGGATCTCTAGCAATTCATGCGAGGATTGGTATTTGGGGGGCCATAGAAAGTCCATTTTTTGAAATATCCGAAAGATCAAAAAGAATACGCATGCTTTATTTATCACCAAATATAGATGAATACTATAGGGTAGCAACAGGAAATTCTTTAGCACTTACTCGAGATATTCAGGAGGAACAGATTGTTCCAGCCCGATATCGTCAAGAATTTCTTACGATTGCATGGGAACAGGTTCATC
>NC_140795.1:49922635-49960135 GCF_037176805.1 Vigna unguiculata | reverse complement strand
GAGATGCTGAACACCAAAATTTGATTTTGGAAAAACAGCATCATTATGGAAATGTACATGCAGTAGAAAAATTACGCCAATCCATTGAGATATGGTATGCTACAAGTGAATATTTTCGACAAGAAATGAATCCTAATTTTAGAATGACCGATCCTTTTAATCCAGTCCATATAATGTCCTTTTCGGGAGCTAGAGGAAATGCATCTCAAGTACACCAATTAGTAGGTATGAGAGGATTAATGTCGGATCCACAAGGACAAATGATTGATTTACCTATTCAAAGCAATTTACGCGAAGGGCTATCTTTAACAGAATATATAATTTCTTGCTACGGAGCTCGTAAAGGGGTTGTAGATACTGCTGTACGAACATCAGATGCTGGATATCTTACACGTAGACTTGTTGAAGTGGTTCAACATATTGTTATACGTCGAACAGATTGTGGTACCATTCGAGGAATTTCAGTAAATACCCAGAATGAAACGATGCCGGAAAGTAGTTGGACACAAACATTAATTGGTCGTGTATTAGCAGACGATATATACAGAGGTTCACGATGCATTGCCATTAGAAATCAAGATATTGGAATTGGACTTTTCAATCGATTGAAAACCTTTCAAACACAACCAATATCTATACGAACTCCTTTTACCTGTAGGAATACATCTTGGATCTGTCGATTGTGTTATGGTCAAAGTCCTACTCAAGGTCACTTGGTGGAATTAGGAGAAGCTGTAGGTATTATTGCGGGCCAATCCATTGGAGAACCGGGCACTCAATTAACATTAAGAACTTTTCATACTGGCGGAGTATTCACAGGGGGGACTGCCGAACAGGTGCGAGCACCTTATAATGGAAAAATTAAATTCAATGAGGATTTGGTTCATCCTACACGTACACGTCACGGGCATCCTGCTTTTCTATGTTATATAGACTTGTATGTTAGTATTGAAAATGGTGACATTATACATAATGTGACTATTCCACCAAAAAGTTTTCTATTAGTTCAAAATAATCAATATGTAAAATCAGAACAAGTGATTGCCGAGATTCTCGCAGGAACATATACTTTTAATTTAAAAGAAAAAGTTCGAAAACATGTTTATTCTGACTTAGAAGGAGAAATGCATTGGAGTACGGATGTGTATCATGCATCAGAATTTAAATATAGTAATGTCCATATCTTACCAAAAACAAGTCATTTATGGATTTTATCAGGAAAATCAGACAGATCCGCTTCAGTCTCTTTTTCAACCCGAAAAGATCAAGATCAATTGAACATTCATTATCTTTCTACAGGAGAAAGAGATATTTGTAACCATTTAGCAAGTAATAATAAAGTAAGACATAATTTGTTTCGTTTCACTCCTTCTGAAAAAAAAGAAAGAAGGATTTCAGATTATTCAAAAAATAATCAAATCCTATGTAAAGATCATTGTCATTTTACACATCCTGCTATTTTTCACGATACTACGGATTTATTAGCAAAGAGGCGGAGAAATCGATTCATTATTCCATTTCAATTCCAATCGATTCAAGAACGAGACAAAGCACTAATGTTAGATTCCAGTATCTCGATTGAAATACCAATCCATGGTATTTTTCGTAGAAATAGTATTTTTGCTTATTTCGATGATCCTCAATACCGAACACAGAGCTCGGGTATTACTAAATATAGGACTATTGATATAAATTACATTTTTAAAAAAGAGGATTTTTTAATCGAGTATCCAGGAATTCAAGAATTTAAGACAAAATACCAAATTAAAGTAGATCAATTTTTTTTCATTCCCGAAGAAGTGTATATTTTACCAGAATTTTCTTCCATAATGGTACGGAACAATAGTATTATTGAAGTAGATACACCAATCACTGTAAATATAAGAAGTCAAGTAAGCGGGTTGGTTCGATTGGAGAAGAAAAAAAAAAAGATTCAATTAAAAATATTTTCCGGGAATATCTATTTTCCCGGAGAAATGGATAAGATATCCCGGCACAGTGCCATGTTGATACCACCGAGAACGGTAAAAAAAAATTCAAAAGGATCAAAAAAAAAAATGAAAAATTGGATCTATGCTCAATGGATCACAATTATGAAAAAAAAGTATTTTGTTTTGGTTCGACCGGTCATTTTATATGAAATAGAAGATAGGATCAATTTAATCCAATTTTTTTCCCAAGATATGTTACAAGAAAGAGATAATTTGGAACTTCAAATTATTCATTATATTCTTTCTGGAAATGGAAAATCAATTCGGGGAATTTCTAATTCTAATACAAGTATTCAATTAGTTCGGACTTGTTTAGTCTTAAATTGGGATCAAGACAAAAAATTGTCTTCTATCGAAAAAGGGCATGCTTCTTTTGTTGAACTAAGTATAAAAGGTTTGGTTAGATATTTCTTAAAAATGGACTTAGGAAAATCCCATATTTCATATATAAGAAAAAGGAAAGATCCGCTCGGTTCAAGATTTATCTTGGATAATGAGTCGGACTGGACCAACATCAATCCATTTTTTTTTATAGATCCGAGGGAAAAAGTTCAACAATCACTTAGTCAAAATCATGGAACTATTCATATGTTGTTGAATAGAAATGAGAAATGCCGATCTTTAATAATTTTGTCATCATCGAATTGTTTTCAAATACGATCATTCCACGATGGAAAATATTACAATGGGATAAAAGAAGAAATAAATCCAATTCAAAGAGATCCTCTGATTCCAATTCAAAATTCGTTAGGTCCTTTAGGAATAGCCCTTCAAGTTGCCCATTTTTATTTTTACCTTTTAATTACTAATAATCAGATCTCGATAAATAAAAACGGGCAACTTGACAAATTAAAAGAAACTTTTCAAGTATTAAAATATTATTTAATAGACGAAAACGAGATCATTTATAAATCTGATCTATCTAGTAACATCCTTTTAAATCCATTCTATTTGAATTGGCATTTTTTCCATCATAATTATTGTGAAAAAAAAACGTTTCCCATAATAAGTCTTGGTCAATTTATTTGCGAAAATGTATGTATAGTTCAAACGAAAAATGAACCACACCTTAAATCGGGTCAAATTCTAACTGTTCAAATGGATTCTGTAGGAATAAGATCGGCTAACCCTTATTTGGCGACTCCTGGAACAACTGTTCATGGTCATTATGGAGAAATACTTTCTGAAGGAGATATATTAGTTACATTTATATATCAAAAATCGAGATCAGGTGATATAACACAAGGTCTTCCAAAAGTAGAACAGGTATTGGAAGTTCGTTCGATTGATTCAATATCCATAAACCTAGAAAAGAGAGTGGATACTTGGAATGGGCGTATAACAAGAATTCTTGGCATTCCTTGGGGATTCTTCATTAGTGCTGAGCTAACTATAGCGCAAAGTCGTATTTCTTTGGTTAATCAAATTCAAAAAGTTTATCGATCCCAGGGAGTTCACATTCATAATAGACATATAGAAATTATTGTGCGTCAAATAACATCAAAAGTATTGGTTTCAGAAGATGGAATGTCTAATGTTTTTTTGCCTGGCGAACTAATTGGATTGTTGCGGGCCGAACGAGCTGGGCGTTCCTTAGAAGAGTCGATCTGCTATCGAGTTCTATTATTGGGGATAACAAAAACATCTTTGAATACTCAAAGTTTCATATCTGAAGCAAGTTTTCAAGAAACTGCTAGAGTTTTATCAAAAGCCGCTCTCCGGGGTCGCATAGATTGGTTGAAAGGTCTGAAAGAGAACGTTGTTTTAGGGGGAATGATGCCAGTTGGTACTGGATTCAAAAGAATAATATACCGTTCAAAGCAAAGGCAATATAACAAGATTACCCCGGAAACAAAAAAAAGAATTTATGTGATACATCAAAATAATCTAGGATTTAAGAATTCCTAAAATAATGATTCTTAAGGTCGTATTCATCTCCGGTCACTTTATTTTGTATATATTTTGTATAATAAAAGAAACATAATAAATAAACGAATCATATTCAATGAAATAGAAAAAATGGCCCGATCTTTTTTTTATCAACGGCAAATTTTCAGTAGAAGAGAAGGTTCCTTCGGAACACTTATTTTTTTCTATTTCAGTATACTGGGTCTCTTTCTTTCATTTCAAAAAATTGATCTAATTTCTATTTGGAAATGAAAGAAAAGTGTGGGGATAATTATAAATGACAAAAAGATATTGGAACATAATTTTGGAAGAGATGATGGAAGCTGGTGTTCATTTTGGCCACGGTACTAGAAAATGGAATCCTAAAATGTCACCTTATATTTCTGCAAAGCGTAAGGGTATTCATATTACAAATCTTATTAGAACTGCTCGGTTTTTATCAGAATCTTGTGATTTAGTTTTTGATGCAGCAAGTGGGGGAAAACAATTCTTAATTGTTGGTACAAAAAAAAAAGCAGCTGATTCAGTAGCGCGGGCTGCAATAAGAGCTCGGTGTCATTATGTTAATAAAAAATGGCTCGGCGGTATGTTAACGAATTGGTATACTACAAAAACACGACTTCAAAAGTTCAGGGACTTGAGAATGCAACAAAAGACGGGGAGATTTCATAGTTTTCCAAAAAAAGATGCCGCTATATTGAAGAGACAATTAGCTCAATTGGAAACATATCTTGGCGGCATTAAATATATGAAGGGCTTACCAGATATTGTAATAATCGTCGATCAACAAGAAGAATATACGGCTCTTCGAGAATGTATAACTTTGGAAATTCCAACAATTTGTTTAATTGATACAAATAGTGACCCGGACCTCGCTGATATTTCAATTCCAGCTAATGATGATGCTATAGCCTCAATTCGATTAATTCTTAACAAATTAGTTTTTGCAATTTGTGAGGGTCGGTCTAGATATATACGAAATTCTTGATTAATAATAAGATAAAAAATTCTTGAATTTGCTTCGAGGGGTTCATAGATTTATGGAATCGCTTACTATACTAGTAAGAAATTGCACAAAAATGAAAATAGAAAACAAACAAAAATTTTATGTAATTAGTATCGGTATTCAAAATCAAAAATGAAAGTAGACAAATCAAAAGGGAAAGGAGATGTTTGAATAAAAATAATTCCCTTTTTTCAACTTCTTTTTTTAGAGGACAGGACAATATGAATGTTTTATTATGCTCTATCAACACATTAAAAAGATTATACGATATATCTGCTGTGGAAGTAGGTCAACATTTCTATTGGCAAATAGGGGGTTTCCTAGTACATGCCCAAGTACTTATTACTTCTTGGGTTGTAATTGCTATCTTATTGGTTTCAGCCATTCTAGTTATTCGAAATCTGCAAACCATTCCCACTTTCGGTCAGAATTTATTTGAATATGTTCTTGAATTCATTCGAGACGTGAGCAAAACTCAGATTGGAGAAGAATATGGTCCGTGGGTTCCTTTTATTGGAACTTTGTTTCTATTTATTTTTGTTTCTAATTGGTCAGGGGCTCTTTTACCTTGGAAAATCATCCAATTACCTCATGGGGAGTTAGCTGCACCCACAAATGATATAAATACTACCGTTGCATTAGCTTTACTTACATCAGTTGCATATTTCTATGCGGGTCTTTCAAAAAAAGGATTAGCTTATTTTAGTAAATACATCCAACCAACTCCAATCCTTTTACCGATTAACATATTAGAAGATTTCACAAAACCCTTATCCCTTAGTTTTCGACTTTTCGGAAATATATTAGCTGATGAATTAGTAGTTGTTGTTCTTGTTTCTTTAGTACCTTTAGTAGTTCCTATACCTGTCATGTTCCTTGGATTATTCACAAGCGGTATTCAAGCTCTCATTTTTGCTACTTTAGCTGCGGCTTATATAGGTGAATCCATTGAAGGCCATCATTGACTAGTTTTCTCAAAAATAGTCTTTTTTGTTTAGCTTGCCACACATATATTGTGGCTCAATAGAATCTACAAAATAAACATCTATCTATAGATATATAGATAGATATAGATAGATCTATTCGATTAGTATATATTAGTTTGGATATTCAAAAAAAATGAATAGCTAGAATTAGAATTCTGTATGATATTTACGTTTACAATGTGTGATAAAAAGATACTATATAGAATGTTAGTAGATTCTCGTTTGATTCACATTTAATTCAACAATTGATCAAAAGATAATTAAAAACATTTAGATCACCCAATTTCCTATATTTCTTTGAAACATTAATGAAATCGAATGAATTTATTTAGATTGATTGTATCCATATGGGATAAGAGAATAAGAAAAGAGGGAAGGGGAGCTTAAAAAAAAACATGATAAAAAAAATAGAAGTGAGGGGATCAGTCAAGGTTTTTTAGGTTTCAAAGAATGAATTTCAATTTCGATTGAATCTAAAACACAAAGAAAATTAGTTTACAGCATAGAAGAAACCTATGTATATGTGATATGATATTATAGATGAACTAGTTTTATATGAACTAACCATATATCTGAAATAACTAATCTTTTCTATATAAAAAAGGCCTCGCTATTACTGTCAATTTCTATAGGGATAGAAAAGCAAAGTCCTTGCGTTTCAGCTCTAATTGTGAATTGAAAATTAAAAAACTAAAGAAATTGTATAAAAAAACGAAGAATTCAAAGAATGATTCCAAAATTAAGGTAAGAGAAGAACAAAGATTATACAGATTCACCCCCAAAACTATGTAGTTGAGACGAAAAAAGAAATCTCGAAGTAATTCGTTTAATAACTATTATTTTCAATTTTTAATTCTTATTTTTATTAATTACTTTAACTGAAAAAGTCTTGGTAATTGAAAAATGAAGTCAGAATTTATTAGTCGATTATATCATTAACTATTTCTTTCTTTTATATGTAGGTTACGAGGAAATTCTCATGAATCCAATTATTTCTGCCGCTTCTGTTATTGCTGCTGGATTGGCCGTAGGGCTTGCTTCTATTGGACCTGGGGTTGGTCAAGGCACTGCCGCAGGGCAAGCTGTAGAGGGGATTGCACGACAACCAGAGGCAGAGGGAAAAATACGGGGTACTTTATTACTTAGTCTGGCTTTTATGGAAGCTTTAACAATTTACGGGCTGGTTGTAGCATTAGCACTTTTATTTGCTAATCCTTTTGTTTAATCCTAAAAAGATAAAAATACATATGTGGACTTCCTTTTTCGAATTATATTAATAATTCACTCCTACAATTCTTTATCTGTTCGGATAAGAACACAGGAGAAGGACTAATTGAAAGGTATTCACATACTTATTCACCCTCTTTCTTCTTTTTGTTTAGTCCAATGAACCCCTCTTTTATTTTATTTCTTTTAAGATAATTTTTTGAAAGTGTTCAAACTAGATAGATTTTGCAATTGATAAAAGAACTGGTATCTAATTCTAAGAAGTATCATTCTTTTAGGGAATCTTCCAATTGATTGACCAATCCAAATTATATCAAATTCTATAATTATATATTCCAATTAGATTATTATATTATCTATCTAATAGGAATATTAGAAAGATAATTAGTCTATTCATAAGAGGAGATGAGATCATATGAAAAATATAACCGATTCTTTCCTTTGTTTGGGCTCCTGGCCATCCGCCGGAAGTTTCGTGTTTAATACCGATATTTTAGCAACAAATCCAATAAATCTTAGTGTAGTGTTAGGTCTACTGGTTTTTTTTGGAAAGGGAGTGTGTGCGAGTTGTTTATTTCAAAGAATAAATTGGATTTAACCAAACTGCACTTTTTAGTTTAGTTAGAATTAAGAAAATGTGCAGAATCCCGCGAATTACTTCTGAATTCATTTTCTTTTTTGAATAAATTAAGAAAAATCTTAAAGAACCATAGCATTTCGCGCTTTATTGGTAATCCACTTTGATTCTCTATTTACCAAAAATTTTGGACTATTACCATGGTTAAAAAGAGTTTGAAGTCTATACGCAGTGTAGTACTCTTTCTACCGCTATATTAATACAGAAAGGAAACGGTTTCAAAAAAATTATTCGATTTTTTTTCGATATAAAACACTCATGTCGATAAAAAAAATGGCTTGAATCCTATTTATGGCGAGAAATAAAAAACGGTGTGAATTTAAACCTCCCCTTTGTACGATGCGTAATCGATGGATGACCTATGTATAAATTCAAAAGAAGTCTTTGGATTTGAATAAAAAAACAACTTTGTTGACATATATTTGTTTGGTCAAAAGAGTCCTCCGAATATTCTAGTCTTATATTGGTAATTGTTTTCACTTTGAATAGAGAAGAGAGGATAGGCTCATTACATAAAAAATTGGTAAATTTCCGATAAGTAATTGAGTGTGAGAGCCAAATGAATCGAAAGATTCATGTTTGGTTCGGGAAGAGATCATAGACATTTTGAAATGGATGGAAAGAGAGTCTACTTTCATTACGTGATTTATTAGATAATCGAAAACAGAAAATCTGGAGAACTATTCGAAACTCAGAAGAATTACAGGAAAACGCCATTGAACAGCTCGAAAAAGCCCAGGCCCGCTTAAGGAAAGTTGAAACAGAAGCAGATCTGTTTCGGGTGAATGGCTATTCTGAGATCAAACGAGAAAAATTGAATTTAATTAATTCAATTTATACGACTTTGGAACAATTAGAAAATTACAAAAACGAAGCTATTGATTTTGAACAACAAAGAGTTATTAATCAAGTTCGACAGCGGGTTTTACAACAAGCCTTACAGGGAGCTCTAGGAACTCTAAATAGTTGCTTGAACAACGAGTTACATTTACGTACTGTTAGTGCTAATATTGGCATGTTTGGGATGATGAAATAAAAAAATAACTGATTAGGCTTTCTATTATACAATAGAGTATAGGCATCATTTTTTTCTTATAAAAAATAAATTTAAGATATTTTCATGGTAACCATTCGTGCAGATGAAATTAGTAAAATTATCCGTGAACGCATTGAGCAATATAATACAGAAGTAAAAATTGTAAATACTGGTACCGTACTTCAAGTAGGCGATGGTATTGCTCGTATTTATGGTCTTGATGAAGTAATGGCGGGTGAATTGGTGGAATTTGAAGAAGGTACTATAGGCATTGCTTTGAATTTGGAATCAAAAAATGTTGGTGTTGTATTAATGGGTGATGGTTTGCTGATACAAGAGGGAAGTTCAGTAAAAGCAACAGGAAGAATTGCTCAGATACCTGTAAGTGAAGCTTATTTGAGTCGTGTTATAAATGCCCTGGCTAAACCAATTGACGGTCGAGGAGAAATTTCAGCTTCGGAATCTCGATTAATAGAATCTCCCGCTCCCGGTATTATTTCAAGACGTTCGGTATATGAGCCTCTCCAAACAGGACTTATTGCTATTGATTCGATGATCCCCATAGGACGGGGCCAGCGAGAATTAATTATTGGAGATAGACAAACAGGTAAAACAGCAGTAGCCACAGATACAATTCTCAATCAACAGGGACAAAATGTAATATGTGTTTATGTAGCTGTTGGTCAAAAAGCATCTTCTGTGGCTCAAGTGGTGACTACCTTACAAGAAAGAGGAGCAATGGAATACACTATTGTAGTAGCTGAAACAGCGGATTCTCCAGCTACATTACAATACCTCGCGCCTTATACAGGAGCAGCTCTGGCTGAATATTTTATGTACCGTGAACGTCACACTTTAATCATTTATGACGATCTCTCCAAACAAGCACAGGCTTATCGGCAAATGTCTCTTCTATTACGAAGACCACCAGGTCGCGAAGCTTATCCAGGGGATGTTTTTTATTTACATTCGCGTCTTTTGGAAAGAGCCGCTAAATTAAGTTCTCAGTTAGGCGAAGGAAGTATGACTGCTTTACCAATAGTTGAAACTCAATCGGGAGATGTTTCAGCTTATATTCCTACGAATGTAATTTCCATTACAGATGGCCAAATATTCTTATCGGCCGATCTATTCAATGCTGGAATAAGACCCGCTATTAATGTTGGTATTTCAGTTTCCAGAGTTGGATCGGCGGCTCAAATCAAAGCCATGAAACAAGTAGCTGGTAAATTAAAATTGGAATTAGCACAATTCGCAGAATTAGAAGCTTTTGCACAATTCGCTTCTGATCTAGATAAAGCTACTCAAAATCAATTAGCAAGAGGTCAACGATTGCGCGAGTTGCTTAAACAATCCCAATCAGCTCCTCTTACTGTGGAAGAACAGATAGTAACTATTTATACCGGAACGAATGGTTATCTTGATTCATTAGAAATTGGACAGGTAAGGAAATTTCTTGTTGAGTTACGTGCTTACTTAAAGACGAATAAACCTCAATTCAAAGAAATCATATCTTCTACCAAGACATTCACTGGGGAAGCAGAAGCCCTTTTAAAGGACGCTATTAAAGAACAGATGGAACTCTTTTTATTCCAGGAACAAGTAGAAAAAAATTGATGAATCATTAAATAATTTTGTAATTCAATTTTCCAATTTTTATAATTAGTATCTTTTAATATGTTTTTATTTCATTTGAATATTATATATAATGAATTCGAATCAAAATGTAATAAATCAAAAAAAATAGAAGGACAAGGTTGAAATTAGATATGCAAACAACTTGCGTCCAATAGGATTTGAACCTATACCTAAGGTTTAGAAGACCTCTGTCCTATCCATTAGACAATGGACGCTTCTATTTTATATTTGATTCTTTAACCTTTTTAACTAAACCTTATTAAAAAGATTAAAGAATCAAACAAATATAAAGAATTCTAGAAATTATAAAAATAAAATAAATCAAATATTTAGAATAAAAGAAAAAAAAAATAAAAAAGAAAAATCAATTGAATATAATTGAATATATATAACTAAAACTAAATTAAGAAATGAAAATGAAGAATTGACAAATTCTTTAAGAATTCTAGATTCATTCTCGAAGAAAAAAGATAGATTTAAATAGAATAAAATAGAAGCGGGTAGCGGGAATCGAACCCGCATCGTTAGCTTGGAAGGCTAAGGGTTATAGTCGACGTTGATTCATCATTTTGATTTAACGTCTCTAATTCAAAACTGAACGTGAAACTTTTGTTTCATTCGGCTCCTTTACGGAATGAAGAGATGGACAATAAAAAAAATTGACCCATAACATCTATGTCAGCCTTTTTGTATGAATAGGTTTCAAATATCTTGCTTTTTAGATGATCCCTCTAGAAGAGCAATATTCTAACAATCTATGTTTTTTTTCTAGTTACTTCGTTCTCTATTTCTATTTCAGAAAATCTTTAGGAAAAGAAGAAAATTTCCGTCGAGCTAAAAAAATGTCGATGTCTCTAGTAAACTAAAAGAATCGTTTAATAGCTATTTTGCTTCAATTTTTACTATGCAAAAAAATGGAAGATTTAGTTACGATTAGAAAGAAACTTTGTATATTTCTCTCCATAGATCCTTTAGTAATACTCAAAAAATTCGGATTATAGATCCAATTCCAAAAACTTATGTTTCATAATTTTAAAACTCAATTTGTCAAATTCGATTTGATTCTTCTTGTATACAAATTACAATAATGTATATTATACCGCAAATAATTCATCGAGGGGTATAAAGGAGTCCCTTTAAGTAAAAAATAAAGTTTTTGATCGGCATATGAATCAAATGGGGGATCCCTTAACTTTTGGGGGGTCCTTGAAACGAATCGCACTTTTACCACTAAACTATACCCGCTACAATATCATTATTGTATCTTTTGTTGAACAAAGCAATCAGACAAAATAAAGAAATGGGAGGCATAATATTCTAATAAGTCGAGTATTGACATGTTTCATTAGAGAATCTTCTAATGAAATTTGAAAAACGGGATAATTTTCATTTTTTTATTTTGCTGAAGGTTATATATATATACAATTTACGTTACCAGAAAAAAGAGAGGGAGTAAGAAAAGAGAACATTTTTATATTATCTTATTTTGGTTTTATCTCATAGGAATCTATCCGTATCTCTTATTTTTTTTTTAATTACAAATATTTTTACAAATATTTTTTTTTCGAATAAAATATATTCAAATAAAGAATTTTTCTTCAATATTCATGGGAATAAAAGAAAAAGAGCCCGACTAGGTACTGGCCGGGCTCATTGGCTGTATAAAAAGAAAAAAAGAAAACTAAAATATATAGAATAATAAAAAAAAGATAGATAAGATAAAAAAGAATAAAAAAAAAGCAAGTCTCTTTTTTTTTTAAGCTCCCTTTTTGTTCTTCTTGTTTATGTGATATAACATAAACAAAGTAATTCTTTTTTTTTTCAATTGGGGAGAGATGGCTGAGTGGACTATAGCGTCGGATTGCTAATCCGTTGTACAAATTCTTGTACCGAGGGTTCGAATCCCTCTCTTTCCGTTGATAATTTGGTATTTTTTTTTGAACTTGTTTTTTTTATTTACTAGTTAAAGATGTTAAAATAGAGAAAATCCTAAAAATATTTCAAAATTCCGCACAAGCAAGAAAACACAGAATCCACTTTTTTCTTATTCTATTCTTCACGTCCTGGATTACGTCCTGGATCGTTAGATAGGAATCCGAAGATGAAAAGAGAAACGAAAAAGATCACTACCGTATAAACAAAAAGTTTTAGAGTAAGCATTATGAAATCTCCAAGATAATTAAAAAACGACAAAGAAAGAGAATAGATTCTCTTATATTACAACATATTTTGTTTCTTTTAATACTAAGATACTAAGTTTCTAAAAAATGAAGTTTTTTTAGGATATGAGGAGATATATATATATGAGTTTCGAAAATGAATTGATAGTAAGAGTAGATTATTTTATTACAAATTATCAATAATTCTTTTGACCAAAAATCCTTTTTTTCTGTAATCTAGGTATTCGATTGGTGAGGGGTTCCAATCGAATAATCGGATTAGGTTTTTTCAATTCAAAAAACGTAAATGATGAGAAGGTCCCTTTTTTTCCTATATATTGAAAAATTTCAATATTGGAATCCAGAAGTCACACTGTAAGACTTATCTGATCTTATAAATTGTTAAAATGTTCGAGTTTTAGTTTTCTGAAAAATTCTGAATTTTTTTACGACATTATTCAAATTAAAAATATCATCGAAAACTTACAGCAGCTTGCCAAACAAAAGCTAAAAGAAAAAATAGTACGGGTATTACTGGCATAATATCCACAATTGGATTCAAGAAAGCGTAGGCTTCGGGCAATTTCTCCAAAAAAAAACTACTGGAATAAAGGACGGAGTGAATACAAATACAGATCCAACTAAAGATATTAAGCATAACAAACATTTTGTTCTTTAAAAAAAATAAAAGTTATTTTTGTTTTTTTTTTTTCATTCTAATTTTCAATTTTATTGCATTATATACATAATACAATAAAAAGGAAAATAAAGAGTTATGAATAAAAGTAAAAAAATGAATCAAATAAGATAAGAATCTCGAGAATCCTTCTTTTATTTGAACTTTTCCAGTTTCAAAATATTTTTTATTCTGAAATCAAAAAAATTGAAGAAATCATACTTCCTTCTATATAATATCTTAATTGAATTGTATGTAATGATCAATCAATTTAGTTTTATCCTATCTATCTATATCCATTTATAGATATAGATAGATATGTAGATACGCATATAAAATACTAGTCGCAAAATTTTTTTTTTATAGAAATTTTTGAACTGGAATTGACGAACAACCAATATCAATAATAGTCTTTATTAATGTAAAATGGAAAATGGGGCGTGGCCAAGCGGTAAGGCAACGGGTTTTGGTCCCGCTATTCGGAGGTTCGAATCCTTCCGTCCCAGAGCATATCTATTTAGGATGTATATCATATTTGAATACAGATTGTATCGCATAATTAAAAGGGACCCTCCTTTTTTTGAAAAAAAAAATTATCATTTTTCTACTTTACAAATTATAAAAATAGAATAGAGTAGAAAATATATTGCTAGAATATCAAGTTCATTTTCATTTATGTCTTTACTTTTAAAAAGGTTTTCATTATATATAAGAAAAACCGAAACGTAAAAAAAAGGATAGATTCTTATGTAGCGAATGAATCAATCACTATTCACGATTCGATAATTACATACTGGATCTAAGCTAAGGGAATGTTAGAGTAAAACTTCGTTTGAAACGATGTGGTAAAAAGCAACGTGCGGCTTGAAAGACATGATTAAATTAGGGGTGGATTTTGATATCCGCCATTTTTTCTAGTATTTTACAAACGAACATGATCTTGACTTGACATCATTTGTTCTGTTCCACTAGACCCCTTTTTTTGTTTTTGGGACAGGAAAGGGATTAATGATGTAAATAGTACATGATGGAACTCGAATTTATTCATTTCTCGGGAGCAAGTATCTAAAATTTAATAAATTCTAAAAAGTTAATAAGTCTGTTTATTTTATAAAAATAGAAAGGATCTTATTTCAGCCAGGTTCAAAAAAAATGGTTGAAATTTGTAAAATTGCTTTTTTATCAAAAAGTTTATCCGCAGGAATTAACTTTTTTTATGATTCTTTCAGAGAAAAACAGGTATGTTGCTCCCATTTTTTTAAAAAATTGAAGATTCCCGGAGTAATGTCTAAACCCAAAGATTCAAAGAAAAGCTAAAAAATCAGGGAATTAAGGAAATACCATTTTCAAATTGTATCATCAATTCTATTATCAAAAATTTTAGAAAAAAGAAATGAATGATAAAGAAACGAAATACGGGCAAGAAAGAGGAGTAGAGACCACTCAATAAATGAAATAGCTGCTGCTTGGTTTTCTTTTTAGTTTTTTGAGAATTTTTCAAATTGAGTGTTATGGAGGTACAAATAGGAAGAGTTTTTTTTTTTCAGAAAGAAAATACGAAAGAAAAATACTTCAGTCATTGTTTAATTGATTTGATGATTTTATTGCTCTATTTTACATCATAATTTTCGAAATACATAGAATTTTTGATATTCTCGAGCCGTACGGGGATAAAAATTTCCTGTACGTTTGGAGGGGGGGTATCTATATCTATCCCAAAGAGCTGTTTATCGAATTGTTGCTAAGGGATGTTCGACCCCAAAGAGAGGGAAGATATCTTCAGAAAGTGGATCCTATAAAGAATTAAACCTATTTCAATATTCCTGTTATTCTTTCATTTCCTTGACAAGGGGCGCTTAACCTACAGGAACTGTTCAGCATATTTCAAAAAAGGCAGGTGTTTTTATAGAACTTAGCTCGAATCAACAAACGAAATTCAATTAATGAAATCAAAAAGGGGGTGTAGATTATTTGTATATAGATTTACAAAACTCCCCGCTCTCTTGTTATATTCATACTTCATTTTTTTATTTCTTGTTGTTTATATAGAATCATAGAATGCAATTTTATATAGTCAGACAATTCATGAAATTTTCATAAATCTTCAAAAAAAATGAAAAATTGTATAGAGATAAAAGAGAGAATATAGGAAAAAAAAGAGTAACTAAATATAGTAATTGGACTTTTAAATAGATTCCCCCCTATGAGGTGATTTTTTTATTTCATATTTCTTCTTATTTTATTGTTATTTCTTTTTAATATTGACTCGCTCTTTATTTTTTTCAGTTATTAATTCTAGTTATTTGATTTATATACTTTTTTTTGATAGTAAATAAATGAGATAGAATATTCAAAATGGAATATTTCTATTATTTGATTTTTCATCCAATGACTATACATTTTTTTTTATGGAAATACAGGAAAAAACTCTATGGAAAAATGGTGGTTCAATTCTAAGTTACTTAATAGGAAGTTCGAATACAGGTGTGAATTAAGTAAATCAATGGAGAGTCTTGGTCCTATTGAGAATACCAGTCTAAGCGAAGAACCCAAAATTTTAACTGATATAGATAAAAAAATTCAGAGGTGGGATGATCGTGATAATTCTAGTTATAATTCTTTTGATTATTTAGTAGGTGTCGATAACATACAGGATTTCCTATCTGATAAAACTTTTTTAGTTAGGGATAATAAGAAGAACAGTTATTCCATATATTTAGATATTGAAAATAAAACTTTGGAGATTAACAACAATCATTCTTTTCTAAGGGTTTTTTCTAGCTATCTGAATACTGTTATTAAGAGTGATTACGATCATTCCATGTATGATACTCCTTTTAGTTGGAACAATTATATTAATAGTTGCATTGATAGTTATTTTCATTCTCAAATCTGTGTTGATAGTTGCATTTTTGGTAATATAGTCGAATATAATGACAGTTATTTTTATAGTTACTTTTTAGGTAAGGTCAGAAATTGTAGTGAAAGTGAGAATTCTAGTTTTAGTTTAATAACTAGTACGAATGATACAAATGATAGTGATTCCACTCTAGTAGAAAATTATATGAATCTCCATGAAAGTGAACAATTGACGCATTTGTGGATTGAATGCGAAAATTGTTATGAATTAAATTATAAAAAATTTTGGAAATCAAAAAGGAATATTTGTGAATACTGTGGATATCATTTGAAAATGGACAGTTCAGATAGAATCGAATTTTCGATTGATTCGGGTACTTGGAATCCTATGGATGAAGACATGGTTTCTCTGGATCTCATTGAATTTCATTCAGAAGAAGAACCTTATAAAGATCGTATTGATTCTTATCAAAGAAAAACAGGATTAACTGAGGCTGTTCAAACAGGGACAGGTCAAGTAAATGGTATTCCTGTAGCAATTGGTATTATGGATTTTAAGTTTATGGGAGGTAGCATGGGATCCGTAGTAGGTGAGAAAATCACCCGTTTGGTAGAATATGCTACTAATCAACTTTTACCTCTTATTCTCGTATGTTCGTCCGGAGGAGCGCGTATGCAAGAAGGAAGTTTGAGCTTGATGCAAATGGCTAAAATTTCTTCTGCTTTATATTATTATCAAACAATTCAAAAATTATTCTATGTATCGATACTTACATCTCCTACTACGGGTGGGGTGACAGCTAGTTTTGGCATGTTGGGGGATATCATTATTGGCGAACCAAACGCTTATATTGCATTTGCTGGTAAAAGAGTAATTGAACAAACATTGAATAAGACAGTGCCCGAAGATTCACAAGTAGCTGAATCTTTATTCAATAAGGGTTTAATTGATTCAATCGTACCGCGTAATCTTTTAAAGGGAGTTGTAACTGAGTTATTGCAATTCCATAATTTCTTTTCTTTGACTAAAAAGGAAAGAAATTATGGAATTGAAATACAAAATCAAAACATACAGGATCAAAGTAATAAAATAAAAGAATAATAAAAAAATACTAAGAATCATAAAAGGGTATATTCTGATATATATCGGCTTAGCTATAATCACTAGAATTCCTATATACTAAGTATAAAGATATAGGAATTCTAGTGATTATAGACTGTCTTTTTTAATAAAAATAAGAATAAAAATCGACAAAAATAAAAATAGATATAGTACAAATAGTAAATCGAGGTACCCTTATTTATGATAAACTTTCCTTCCATTTTTGTTCCTTTAGTGGGTCTAGTATTTCCGGCAATTGCAATGGCTTCTTTATTTCTTTATGTTCAAAAAAACAAGATTTTTTAGATACGGCGGTAAGTAGGGAAAAATATTATAGATCTTTTTTTTAGAGCTGGAAGCAATTGGATGAATTCCCCCTAAAGGTTTACATTTCAGTAGCGCCAGTTGATGAAAATTACTTTAGAAACAAGTAAAATTCTGGGGTTTTTTATTCCACAATTATTATTCTTAAAAAGAAAAAGAGGGGGTAATGAATATTTTAAAAAAAAGATCAAAAGAAGTACTGATCTATTCTATAACAGAGTCTCGAAAAATAAGCAATATCTTTTCAGCCTTTATCATTTTTTTAGGTTCATTGGGGTTATTGTTGGTTGCAATTTCCAGTTATCTCGGTATGGGTCTTTTCCTTTTTTCTCAGGAAATTAGTAATTTTCCATTTATTCCACAAGGGGCCGCGATGGCTTTTTATGGAATTGGGGGTCTCTTTATTAGTTTTTATTTGTGGTGGATTATTTTGTGGGATATTGGCGGTGGTTTTGATATCTTCGATAAAAAAAATAAAGAAGAAGTATGTTTTCTTCGTTGGGGATTTCCTGGAAAAAATCGTCGTATTATTCTCAAAATACCTATGAACGAGATTAAATCTATCAGAATAATAACAGGAGTTCAAGAACGAAGTATTTTGACTCGTACTCTTACTTATGAGAGTCTCGTTTATATGGAAACAATAGAACAGGGGTTTATTCCCTTGACTCGTATTGAAGATAATTTGACTCCACTAGAAATTGCAAATAGAGCTGGCGAATTATCTTTTTTTTTAGGTGTACCGCTTCTTTATTGATGAAAATTGGACTTAACTAGAAATAAAATTGCACAAAAAGTTTCAGAATTGTCCTATTTATTTAGTGTACCGATTGAAATATTTTGAAAAAAAACTGTTTTTTGCAAAATATTTCAATTTTTATTTTTATAGATGGGACATTTTTTGATTTCGAAATTTGAATATTATAGTCATAACTCGAAG
Organism: Vigna unguiculata; assembly: GCF_037176805.1. Taxonomy (NCBI): domain Eukaryota; kingdom Viridiplantae; phylum Streptophyta; class Magnoliopsida; order Fabales; family Fabaceae; genus Vigna; species Vigna unguiculata. The sequence continues at coordinate 49,941,646 of NC_140795.1, read as the reverse complement.
TGCTCCTTGGTGTATTTCTAAAAAGAATCCTTTTTTCTTCGAATCTTAGCAATTAATATCCTTTCGAAACAATATTTTTTTCTTCATTGGATTGGAATTGACTGTGAATTCTTTCGATTTCTTATTCGATTTATGTATTCTTTTTTCTCAATTAAAGAAGGCAAAGGCTAACTTCCGAAGTTTAAGTAAAAAAAAATGATAAAATACAATCTAAATTTATCTAGAAGCTCTATAACTTGTAATGAAGCTTATACTTGATAGAAAAGTTATTATCATATAGAGTTGACGAAAGAGATGAAGTTAAGTTCATTAAAGACGAAAAATGAAAAAAAAAAAAAGCATTCCCCTTCTATATCTTACATCTATAGTCTTTTTGCCCTGGTGTATCTCTTTCACATTTAAGAAAAGTCTGGAATCTTGGTTTATTAATTGGTGGAATACTAGTCAATCCGAAATTTTCTTGAATGATATTAAAGAAAAGAGTATTCTAAACAAATTCATAGAATTAGAGGAACTGTTTTTCTTAGATGACATGTTAAAGGAATGTCCGAAAACATATATACAAAACCTTCGTACTGGAATTTATAAAGAAACAATCCAATTAATCAAAACACACAATGAAGATCGTATGAATACGATTTTGCACTTCTCCACAAATATAATTTGTTTCTTTATTCTAAGCGGTTATTCTATTCTTGGTAATCAAGAACTTGTTCTTATTAACTCTTTGGTTCGAGAATTTATATATAATTTAAGTGACACAATAAAAGCTTTTTCTATTCTTTTATTAACTGATTTATGTATAGGATTCCATTCAACCCATGGGTGGGAACTACTTTTTGGCTTCGTTTATAAAGATTTTGGATTTGCTCAAAATGATCAAATTATATCCGGTCTTGTGTCCACTTTTCCAGTCATTTTAGATACAATTTTAAAATATTGGATTTTCCGTTATTTAAATCGCATATCTCCATCACTTGTAGTGATTTATCATTCAATGAATGATTGACAGAAAAACCGATTTACTTCAATGAATTTCAAGTTTTTATCTAAAAAAGATAATTTTTCATTTTCCCCTCTTTAAAAAAAAGTTAAATAAAAAAGGGGTTCCCACCTTGGATAGGGAACTATGCGAGTGACCTACCTAATCTTATTGTAGAAATTTTCAGGATCAATGATTAGACCATGCAAACTAGAAATGCTTTTTCTTGTATAAAGGAAGGGATTACCCGATCCATTTCTATATCGGTCATGATATATATAATAATTCGAGCACCCTTTTCAAATGCATATCCAATTTTTGCACAGCAGGGTTATGAAAATCCCCGAGAAGCAACCGGTCGTATTGTCTGTGCCAATTGCCATTTAGCTAATAAGCCCGTGGATATTGAGGTTCCACAAGCGGTACTTCCTGATACTGTATTTGAAGCAGTTGTTCGAATTCCTTATGATATGCAAGTGAAACAAGTTCTAGCTAATGGTAAAAAGGGAACTTTGAATGTGGGGGCTGTTCTTATTTTACCGGAAGGTTTTGAATTGGCACCCCCCGATCGTATTTCGCCTGAGATTAAAGAGAAGATAGGCAATCTGTCTTTTCAAAACTATCGCCCTACAAAAAAAAATATTCTTGTAGTAGGCCCTGTTCCTGGTCAGAAATATAATGAAATCACGTTTCCTATTCTTTCCCCGGATCCCGCTAGTAAAAGAGATATTCATTTCTTAAAATATCCTATATATGTAGGCGGGAACAGGGGAAGGGGCCAGATTTATCTTGACGGGAGCAAGAGTAATAATAATGTTTATAATGCTACAGCAGCAGGTATAGTCAAAAAAATCATACGAAAAGAAAAAGGGGGATACGAAATCACTATAGTAGATGCATTAGATGAGCGTGAAGTGATTGATATTATACCTCCAGGACCAGAACTTCTTGTTTCAGAAGGTGAATCTATCAAACTTGATCAGCCATTAACAAGTAATCCTAATGTCGGTGGATTTGGTCAGGGGGATGCGGAAATAGTACTTCAAGATCCATTACGTGTTCAAGGTCTCTTGTTCTTCTTGGCATCTATTATTTTAGCACAAATCTTTTTAGTTCTTAAGAAGAAACAATTTGAGAAGGTTCAATTGTTCGAAATGAATTTTTAGTTCCGCGTATTTATCAACATATTAAACTCGTAAAAATAACTCAATTTTTTTGATAATTTTTGTAATTATATTCTGTATAATATCTGTATAATAGAAAATATATATATATATTCAAATATCGAAAAGTTACTCTAAGGGGGATTCTTTGTTTTTTCTTTTTTTTTTTTTTCTTTGTCCTTTCCTAGAGTCCGATTCCTATTCCTTCTTGTTTGTGTTGAAATAGAAATATTCTAAAAATATCAATAAAATACTATTTTTGAATCCCTTCCTGAAAAATCCTATATCTTAGTTTCTCTTTTTTCCAACTTAGAATCTTTCTGCCAGATAATCTTTTATGGTATATAAATAATATGTAAAATAATATGTAGTGAACAAATAAAAAAAAAAGAATGAAATGGAATTTTTTGAAACATCGGAAGAAGTAGTCATTTATATGAAAAAAAATTAGAATTCTTAAGAACTCAAGGGGGATCCACTTGCATTCGTCAAAGAAAGAGTGGATCCCTGTTCAGTTCTTACACTTTCATTTCAAAAACCCAAATAGAATACGATTACTACAGAGATGAGCCCAATCCGGAATATGAACCATAAAAGAAAATACCAATTAAACCGATCACAGTAATACCAGTTACAGTACCTATTATCCAAAGAGGAATTCTTCCAGTAGTATCGGCCATTTATCCCACTTTCCTCCACATTTAATCACGTAGTCAGTCATGCTAAAGACATTAACAAACAGTCATAGATAATTATGAAATGATATCCTTCCGAATGGGATAAAAGAATTCTTAATATATATATTATTGACTATTCCTATTTCTTCTATTAATTCTAATTAATTGAAGAAATAATTTGAAAATAAAACAGCAAGTACAAAAATAAGTAATAACCCCCAGTAGAGACTGGTACGATTCAATTCAACATTTTGTTCATTTGGGTTTGATTGTGTCATAGCTCTATAATTCAAATTAAGTTTATCGTTGGATGAATTGCATTGCTGATATTGATCCCAAAAAAGAAACAGTGGGTACCGCTAGTCCGTGAACAGCTAGCCATCGTACTGTAAAAATTGGATAGGTCCTATCTATAGTCATTGGAGCCTCCTAAAAAGATCTACTAAATTCATCAAGTTGTTCCAAAGGATCAAAACGGCCAGTTATTAATGGAATTCCTTGTCGGTTCTCTGTAAAATACTCGTTTGGGCGGGGACTTCCAAATACATCGTAAGCTAGACCTGTACTGACAAATAACCAACCTGCAATGAATAGGGAGGGTATAGTAATGCTATGAATAATCCAGTATCGGATACTGGTAATAATATCAGCAAAAGAACGTTCTCCTGTGCTTCCAGACATCTTGAACTCCACATATTCTTGTACTTCTTGTACAGTCAAAGGGGGGGATCGAGTCCATAAAAGACGAGATCAGTAAGGCGAAATTACTGAAATAGAATCCTTGTTAGATCGTCCATTTTGTACCAACGGTGTCTTTTGAGTATACCGAATCAGTATAGCTTTCCTTCTTCTAACAGAGCAATGAAATTTCACAATCAGTGTAAAATTTTAGTACTAGATTTTTTTCTTCTTTTTTCATTGATTGTCTCTATGTAGTCAAAAATCCGATAGAAAATTTTGCAAAGTTTGGGTATATAAAAATTTTTTTTATATTAAATTTTTAGAGTAATAGTATAAATGGAAGGTTCTTAACATTTCAAATTATAGTTTTGGATTAGAAACTAAAGATCCATTAAAATCGGAATATGAGAAAAGGGTTTCTAATAATTAATAAAGTAGATATTTCATAAAGTAGATTTTCTATTTTAATAATTCAATTATTGCCAAATCAATAAATATATTTTTTGTGGTTGTTGAAGATCTTTTTTCTATTTTCTTCTACATTAATTCAAAGTGAAATAAATGAAATAACAGAGTTATTATTCTTTGTTTGAATATTCATAATTTTTCTTTCTTTTTCCAATATAAACAGAATTCTATTGGATATCTATAGAATAATACTAAATATTTTCATTAGATCAGTTTACTTAATTCCTGAGTTGATTAAGAAGTATGTTGATTTGAAATCACAGGATGGGTAGATGTAACAGATGAGGAATTTATTTCTAAATTATGTTACTCTATTTCTTTTTTTTTTTTTCGTCTCTAATAATTGAATTTATTGAGGAATTGCCAATTTGAATTGTATCTTTCAAGTAGGATTTTTTATCTTCTTTTTTCTCTCAAAAATGGAAATTTAGGGAAGTGCTTTATAAACATATGTATAAAAAGAACGAACATATTTCATTAGTTTCTATATGCCCACTATCACTAGTTATTTCGGTTTTTTTACTATCGGTTTTAATTATAACCTCGTCTCTATTTATTGGTCTTAGTAAAATACGACTTATTTGATTTGTAATTTTGAGAGGAATAGTAAATTTTGGTATAAGACATTCTAGAATTCCTTACTATGTCAATTTACAATTCTGTTGAGATTTATGATCAATACAGATTTATGTTTAAGGCTAGATATTATATTACCTTTCTTTTTACTTTTCGAACAAATAAAAATGATTGAAGTTTTTCTATTTGGAATCGTGTTAGGTTTAATTCCTATTACTTTGGCTGGATTATTTGTAACTGCATATTTACAATACCGACGAGGTGATCAGTTGGATCTTTGATTCATTAATGTCTCTTTTTTTGTGATTCCCTATTTATTTAGTTTAATCCTAATCGACAAGGATAAAATTCAGACTTTCTTTTGAATGTTCAATTATTTCAGTGTAATTATCAGGCGAATAATACTAGAATCACGCTCTGTAGGATTTGAACCTACGACATCGGGTTTTGGAGACCCGCGTTCTGCCGAACTGAACTAAGAGCGTTTTGTTTTCATAAAATTATATGATCCAAATCCATTTTGCATATAGATATTCAGTATGTATGTTCAATTGGAATTCGTCTTCACAGGTTCCCGGTTTATTGCTCATCTCATAGAATATGGAATATTATAGAATACGGAATATCATAGAATAAGTAATTGTTAGGGATAGGGATGACAGGATTTGAACCCGTGACATTTTGTACCCAAAACAAACGCGCTACCAAGCTGCGCTACATCCCTTTTCCATTTGTTTATAGTGTTATTGTAAAGAATCTTTGTCTTGTTTTCCACATTTTTCTCTGTTGATATATATCAACAGAGAAAAAATACTTAAATAATAAAAAGAAAGGAGGATTTGAAATGCGAGATCTAAAAACATATCTTTCCGTGGCACCAGTAGTAAGTACTTTATGGTTCGGGGCTTTGGCGGGTCTATTGATAGAGATCAATCGTTTTTTTCCAGATGCATTGATATTCCCCTTTTTTTAATTTTAGTTATTGACACGGGAAGGGGTGAAGAAGATGAAAGGTCCAATTATATATTAAATATGTGTAATTAACCTACTCTTCTTTTTTTTTTTTTTAGGAAAGATAAAGACGAAAGATTAAATTGGCCTCATTGAAATTCGGAGTGACACTCGGGATCGGGATCTGGTCCAGGCTTCAATGGAATTGAATTATTAATTCAATTCCTATGAAAAAGAAAGTGAAAGCAGAAATCCATAGGTTGGGGCAACAATATCATAAAAAATACTTTAAAAAAACGAAAATACTGGCAATTTGAAACGAAATATAGTTACAGATCCTTGTATTCTTTTTGTACTAGATTCAATTAAATTGGAACGAAATCTTTCATAATTTTTCGAATTCTTCTTTTTTATCTTATCTTAGTTGTTTTCATCTTTTTCTTAGATTCTTAGATTCGAATCCGAAAAGAGTTATAAGTGAATTAAAAACCCAAAGGAGGGTCATGTCCAAGGGTAAAGATATCCGAGTAAGTGTTCTTTTGGAAGGTACTGGTTGTGATAAAAAGAGTCTAAATAAGGAATAAAGCGGTATTTCTAGATAGATTACTAACAAGAATCGACACAATACGCCTAGTCGATTGGAATTGAGAAAATGATGTCCCCGTCGTTATATAACAACATATGCTAAAGAAGAAAAAAAATACAAATCCTTTATTATAATTATATTTATTTAAATCAATGTTATTTTTGGAATAGGAATAAATAAACTATGGAAAAACCTAAGCGACTCTTTATTAAATCCAAGCGATCTTTTCGTAGACGTTTGCCCCCGATTCAATCGGGGGACCGAATTGATTATAAAAACATGGGTTTAATTTGTCGATTTATTAGTGAACAAGGAAAAATATTATCTAGACGTGTAAATAGATTGACCTTAAAACAACAACGATTAATTACTGTTGCTATAAAACAAGCTCGTATTTTATCTTCGTTACCTTTTCTTAATAACGAAAAACAATTTGAAAAAAGCGAGTCGACTGCTAAAATTACTCCTTTAAGAAAAAAAAATAGAAATTAAAAATTCGAAATCCAATTTGAATTTAGATTCGAATTAAACATGGATTGATGTTTTGTTCAAAATTAGGATAATTCCATTTGATTTTTTTGTTGGAATAAAAAAGATAATAGGTAACGAAGAATAATTTTTTAAGCATGGTTGTTTATTTTGATAGCTTTATCGTATGATAAAGCTATCAAAATAAACAAATTTCTAGTCTATACCTTCCTGCAGTAAATAAGGGGTTTTAAGTTTTTATGATATTATCGGCAATCATAAAAAGACAATTCTCTTTTAATATAGCAATTTGTGCAACTATTTTACGATTAAGAAGCAATTGCTTGGTGTATAGACTATTCATTAAATTATTATAAATATAAGATACTTTTTGATTCTCGCGAATTACTGCATTTATTCGACTAATCCATAAACCACGAAAATCTCTTTTTTTCCTATCTCTATCCCGATGAGCCGAAACTAAAGCTTTCAATTTCTGTTGAGTAATAGTTCGGGTAAGTCTTGAATGAGCTCCGCGAAAACTTGATACGAATAAACGAATTTTTGTCCTCCGTTTGTGAGCTATATATCCTCGTTTAATTCTGGTCATTTAATAAATGATATTTTCAGGAATAACTTTTTCATTTTTCAGTTATTCTTTTTTTCTTCCTAGTCTATTAATAACAAAAATGGATTCTTCCGATGTATAAAAAAAAATTCCAACGGCTCTTGCTACTATAACCGCCCCAACCACGATTTTTTATATTAAACATTTAACCTCAAAATCAGAAATTGTATAGATACTAGATATCAAATAAAATAAAAATAGTAAATGAAATAGGACACATATTTTTATAATGAATTGGTGGGTTCCTTCGTTTCTATGATTTTTTTTAGAAATGACCAGGTCCTCTCTATACACCGGAGCCTTTTTATTTTCATTTTTGATTCATTTAATGAATGTTATTGTTAACTTGTACAGTTCACACTCTGTGGCTCTACCCATCGCAATATTGAGTAAGTAGGTTTTTTCACAACCAAATCTAATTCTATAGTAACGGTATTTAATTATGAAAATTTGCTGGGTAGCTGACCCTCTTATTCCATTCTTACAAAATCCATCAAAATACATTCATTAAGGACATACTTTATTTTTAATTGAAATAGTATTTTCTCCGCTTAACGGGTAACTTTTTTTTGTTACCGATGGGAAAGTCCTTCTCATATGAAATTGCAAATGTGTATTATTGGTTTTGCACCAATCGAAACCATAAATTTTATACAAGATAGAAGAATGTAAAGAATTATATAATTATATAGAAAAGAATTATATATTAAGTTAAGATAGTGTGAATGTAGTTTTTGCATTCACACTATCTTAACTGATTACCAATACTGAAAAATTTTAATTTGTTTTTTCTTAGTATTTAAGCTGAACGAGTCGCACATACACCCTGGTACACGTTCCTCGACGTTGAGGGCATCCCCGAAGAGCTGGGGATTTTGTGACGTTTCGGATTGGCTGTCTTGTGTTTCTAATAAGTTGTTTCATAGTTGGCATGGTAAGTCGTACTATATATATCTATATTTTTGTATAATGAGCAGGTTTAGATCTATCCTAACCGTGAATTACTTATATTCTATATTCCTTATTTATAGCCTATATTAATTATATATACTATATTAATAGATTAACTCTTAGAGATTTTATTTTAAAATGTAAAGTAAGATAGAGTAAAAAATTAAATTTCCAATCTTGTATTTAATTAGAATAACCTTTGCCACCAATTTTTTATTCAACTGCTACAAGATCTACAATTCCATGAGCTTGGGCTTCTGCTGCTGACATAAAAACATCCCTTTCCATGTCTTCCGATATAACCCATAAAGGTTTGCCCGTTCTTTGTACATAAACCCTTGTGATAGTTTCACGCATTTTCAGTAGCTCTTCCGCTTCCAGGACAAATTCTCCCGCTTGTGCCTCATAAAAAGAACTAGCAGGTTGGTGGATCATTACCCTGATTATATCACTTAAGTAGTATTTCCCTTATCTTGATAAATCTTTTTAGAATTCTTTTTACTATATTGGTAGATTGCTAAAGATTGTCTTTATTCCCAAAATAAAGGTAACAGAAAAGGGACAAAGACAAATAAGATAAAGGGCAAAAAGTATATTCAATAACCGTACAAGCATTTTCTGCGTATTGATGCATACGGCTTTTGTACTTATGCAATTCATTTTTTCCTCTATGGATAGAGTAGAGTATTTTCTTCGATGAATTTTGTTTCTACATTTACAAATTTCTTTTTTTCTATCAAAGAAAAAAGAAGTACAAAATCTACTAGGTCTTTTGGATCCGGATCCTTAAATAATAAACAATAGAATAACCAACTTTCTTTTTGAATCTATTTTTAAATACTACGATGGTTCCGTTGTTTTTTATATCATTTTGGTATTCAACAATCCAAAAGTTTCTTTTTTTTTTCATATATTAAGTTTTCTTCTGATTCAAATAAAAATTGTTACAAGCTTTCTGGTATGAAAAAAAACAAAAAAGTATGCGACACTACTAAAATGAAACTAGGTTTCTTATAGATCAGATAAAATGGAAAATACCCTCTTTTTCATACTACTCTTTCTATATATAATTAAATGATTCAAAAAAATTGCATATGGAATTCAAAATACCATGCTATTATTACTTTGGTTTTTATGGCGAAGGTATAGTATATATAGATAGATATCTATTCTATATATTCTCAAAGAAAAGAATCATTGGCGCCAAGCGTGAGGAAATGCAAGACGTTTGGTAATTGTGCCTCCTGCCAAAAGAAAGGATCCCATTGAAGCAGCTAATCCCAGACATACTGTCTGTACATCTGGTTGTACAAATTGCATAGTATCATAAATAGCTATTCCAGGTATTACCCACCCCCCCGGAGAGTTTATAAACAGAGACAATTCTTTATTCTCTTTCTCTATGCTCAGATATATCATAATACTAATAAGTTGATTCGATATTTCACTATCAACATCTTGACCTAAAAAAAGTAATCTTTCTCGATAAAGTCGATTGATTAGGATTCCATTTTTTCCTTAAAAGCCGTACATGCACCTTTTGATGCATACAGTTCATCAAAAATTATATAAGCAAAAAAGGAATCAATGTGTCGATTTTAATCTTTCTCTTTTTCTAATGGATTTCTTCGAACTAAAAAAAAAGAAGAATATACTTAATTTAGTGAACTATCTTCTCATTGATGTATTGCTTTCATCGAGATCGAAGCCGAATCACAATGTAATTTTCTTGTTTCTGAATGGACTTTTTCAATTCTTTTAGGTTTCTTTTCTACTCTGAGTAAAGATCTGCCCGATTTGGATTTGCACATATAGAACAAATAGTCCAAAACTATGTATTTTTGTTAGAACTTCTTCCTTTTCTGAATTTATTAATGTTTTTTGTAAAATACAATATATAGATATGATAGAAGTAGTGATCGTAGAAATATTACCAATTGGTTTTTTCTACACAGAGCCTGGGTACTTGATTTTATTGGTCCAATTAAGCCAACCATAAATTATTCATAATTTCGAGTAATAATCTGGAAATTTTATCTAAAAATGAAAAAATCGATAGAATAGTACTTCATTACACTTCACGCTCCCCATTTTTTTATCTTTATGATTTCATCATTCTCTTTTGGGGGTGAAAGCGGGGATATCTCGATCGGGGGAGAAAACGGGTAAATCCCATATAACCTACTATATCTGACAAGTCGCACTATATATCAACCCAAGATGCATCTTTATCCCCGGGGGTTCGAAAGGGTACTCTTGGAACACCAATGGGCATAAAATGGACAAATAATAAAGTCATATATCTCACTTTAGTGTGGAAACGTAAGAATTAGCTTATCGTGTTAAAAAAGATTTACTTGATTTTATATTAATATTGCTTTTTTTTATAAAAAAGAAGACTAAATAAAGTCGAGTTGTTATAAATGGGTCATTGGGGTGATAAGCGAATATGTCTGCATTTACTTATTTAAATAGTCATAGAGAAAGTTGTCAACCCCTTTCGTCTCCCCACCATTGCGTATTGTTACTTATCCGGTATAGAATAAATCTGTTTCTTTGATTTCGACAAATATGATTGTTCCATTTTCCAAGAGAATCTACTGAAAGGCTATATTCATTTTTTTCCAGTGCAATAAAGTTACATAGTGTCTATTTTTTGTTGAAGGGGTATTTTTTCATGGGTTTACCTTGGTATCGTGTTCATACTGTTGTTTTAAATGATCCGGGCCGTTTGCTTTCTGTTCATATAATGCACACAGCTCTAGTTGCTGGTTGGGCCGGTTCGATGGCTCTATATGAATTAGCAGTTTTTGATCCCTCTGATCCTGTTCTTGATCCAATGTGGAGACAGGGTATGTTCGTTATACCTTTCATGACTCGTTTAGGAATAACTAATTCGTGGGGCGGTTGGAATATCACAGGAGGGGCTATAACGAATCCGGGTATTTGGAGTTACGAAGGTGTGGCCGGAGCACATATAGTGTTTTCAGGCTTGTGCTTTTTAGCGGCTATTTGGCATTGGGTTTATTGGGATCTAGAAATCTTTTGTGATGAACGTACTGGAAAACCTTCTTTGGATTTGCCAAAAATTTTTGGAATTCATTTATTTCTTGCAGGGGTGGCTTGTTTTGGTTTTGGCGCATTTCATGTAACAGGATTGTATGGTCCCGGAATATGGGTGTCTGATCCTTATGGACTAACTGGAAGGATACAATCCGTAAATCCCGCGTGGGGTGTGGAAGGTTTTGATCCTTTTGTTCCGGGGGGGATAGCTTCTCATCATATTGCGGCAGGAACGTTGGGCATATTAGCGGGTCTTTTCCATCTTAGTGTGCGTCCACCCCAACGTCTGTATAAAGGATTACGTATGGGAAATATTGAAACTGTCCTTTCTAGCAGTATTGCTGCTGTCTTTTTTGCAGCTTTTGTCGTTGCTGGAACTATGTGGTATGGTTCAGCAACAACCCCCATTGAATTATTTGGTCCTACTCGGTATCAATGGGATCAGGGATACTTCCAGCAAGAAATATATCGAAGAGTTGGTGCTGGGCTAGCCGAAAATCAAAATTTATCAGAAGCTTGGTCTAAAATTCCTGAAAAATTAGCTTTTTATGATTACATCGGAAATAATCCAGCAAAAGGGGGGTTATTTAGAGCTGGTTCAATGGACAATGGAGATGGAATAGCCGTCGGTTGGTTAGGACATCCCATTTTTCGAGATAAAGAAGGACATGAGCTTTTTGTACGTCGTATGCCTACTTTTTTTGAAACATTTCCAGTTGTTTTAGTAGATGGGGACGGAATTGTTAGAGCCGATGTTCCTTTTCGAAGAGCAGAATCGAAATATAGTGTCGAACAAGTAGGTGTAACTGTTGAGTTCTATGGTGGTGAGCTTAATGGAGTAAGTTATAGTGATCCCGCTACTGTGAAAAAATATGCTAGACGTGCTCAATTGGGGGAAATTTTTGAATTAGATCGTGCTACTTTGAAATCAGATGGTGTTTTTCGTAGCAGTCCAAGGGGTTGGTTTACTTTTGGGCATGCTTCATTTGCTCTGCTATTCTTTTTCGGGCACATTTGGCATGGTTCTAGAACTTTGTTCAGAGATGTTTTTGCTGGTATCGACCCAGATTTAGATGCTCAAGTAGAATTTGGAGCATTCCAAAAACTTGGAGATCCAACTACAAGAAGACAGGTAGTATAACATTCTTTTGTTCTTTTCTACTTTTTTATAATTTTGAATTTCATATAAAGAACTAGATAAATCTTGATTGGAATCATTGCATTTATTCTTTTTTTTCTTTTCGAAAAGAGCCCCACCCCAAGAAACAGGTATGAAAGCTATAATTGTAAACCACGATTAAATTTATGGAAGCTTTGGTTTATACATTCCTCTTAGTCTCAACTTTAGGAATTATTTTTTTCGCGATTTTTTTTAGAGAACCTCCTAAAGTTCCGACGAAAAAGGTCAAATAATTTTTTATTATCTTAATTGAAGTAATGAGCCCCCAATAGGGAGGGCGCATTACTTCAACTAGTCCCCATGTTCTTCAAATGGATCTCTTAGTTGTTGGGAGGGTTGCCCAAAGGCAGTATATAAGGCATACCCAGTAAAACTTACAAGTAAACCAGATATAGAGATGGCAATTAGAGTTGCTGTTTCCATTATTTTAATTCTAAAGTTTCCAGATCACAATAGATCTATAGGATAAGATCCTTATATTTACAGCGGAATGGTATACAAAGTCAACAGATCTAAATGAATAAAAAAGAGTATTTATGGCTACGCAAACCGTTGAGGATAATTCTAGATCTGGTCCAAGACGAACTGTTGTAGGGAATTTATTGAAACCTTTAAATTCAGAATATGGTAAAGTAGCCCCGGGGTGGGGAACTACTCCTTTGATGGGTGTTGCAATGGCTCTATTTGCGATATTTCTATCTATTATTTTGGAGATTTATAATTCGTCCATTTTATTGGACGGAATTTCTATCAATTAGATTCACAAGAATCGAGTAATTAGTTTATAGAAAGTGAAGCCTTTAGGTTTCTTATTGTTTCTTAGTCTATTCCATGTTGATGTGGTAGTTTGATCGTAGAATTTCTTTGTTTCTGTATTTCCGGAATATGAGTGTGTGACTTGTTTTAATTGGTCCTATTGAAAGTACAGAACATAAAATGGGTCTGTCATCTTGATATAGATGGTTTTATTCCGTCAGATATTTAATCTAGTATCTGGAGCACGGAATATAGAAAATAGATTCTAAAAATCTTAATACTATGATTCATACTAAATATTTAGACCTCGCAACTGGATTTAAAAACCTTTTCAAAGAGTTCTAAAAATATATTGAAAAATTTTGATTCTTTCAAGCTTCTCCAGTTTGTCTTTATTTTGAGCAAAGGACAAACCTTTCCTTGAATTTTTTCATTATATTTTATCTATTCATTGAAGAAGTGATGATCCAGCAATTCTTACTCAGGGAATTTTTGGACTTCGATTAAAAATTGTTTTGAATCATCGTGGTTCTAGTATGAATCTGAGGTTTTTTTTATTCATTCATATGGTCCTAACAAGAGAATCCTTATCAATAATAAAAATTCAAGAATAAAGAAGACAGCAGTAAATTCACATTATACAAATAAAAAGAAGTAAAGAATATTCAAGAGGCCTTAAAAGATCACGATAAAGACGGGTGCGCCGACTTGATATTTTGGCATTATAACAAAAAAGAATAGCTTTCGGATTTTTATTTCTTTTTTATCGTAAGAGAAAATTAGAATCATAGGATTAAATAAAGCAGTTTCAAACTTTCTATTACGGATATCTGTTTTTGTTACAATCAATATTTGGGTATTTTTGTTTGAGCCGTACGAGATGAAATTCGCATATACGGTTCTCTGGGGGGGTTCCTTTGGGTTACCTATCTCAATAAAGTTTATGATTGGTTCGAAGAACGTCTTGAAATTCAGGCGATTGCCGATGATATAACCAGTAAATATGTTCCGCCTCATGTGAACATATTTTATTGTTTAGGGGGAATTACACTTACTTGTTTTTTAGTCCAAGTAGCAACAGGATTTGCTATGACTTTTTATTATCGCCCAACCGTTACTGAAGCTTTTGCTTCTGTTCAATATATAATGACTGAAGCTAATTTTGGTTGGTTAATCCGATCAGTTCATCGATGGTCGGCAAGTATGATGGTCTTAATGATGATTCTACACGTATTTCGTGTGTATCTTACAGGTGGTTTTAAAAAACCTCGCGAATTAACTTGGGTTACGGGTGTAGTTTTGGCTGTATTAACTGCATCTTTTGGTGTAACTGGTTATTCCTTACCTTGGGATCAAATTGGTTATTGGGCAGTAAAAATAGTAACAGGCGTACCCGAAGCTATTCCTGTAATAGGATCGTCTTTGGTAGAATTATTACGCGGAAGTTCCAGTGTGGGCCAATCTACCTTAACTCGTTTTTATAGTTTGCATACTTTTGTATTACCTCTTCTTACTGCTGTATTTATGTTAATGCACTTTTCAATGATACGTAAGCAAGGCATTTCTGGTCCTTTATAGTGAATATGGGTCATAGATATTTGTAATCACTTCATTATCATTTTGTATTTTGGGGAGGATTTTTTTTCATTGCTACAATTATGGATTATAAAACAAAATAAAACATGTATTTAGATATTTTTCTTCAACTTAACAAAAATTGAATTTTTTTTACATACAAAAATAGTTGAAGGGAATTCTCCAAAAAAAATGGATTATGGGAGTGTGTGACTTGAACTATTTATTTGGCCGCGCAGATATATGACTTTATCTTATCTGCCACATTATAATTTACAATTAAATGTGTCTTTTTTCCAACCACCAAGCAAGGCTCTTACAGAGAGGGTAGGCTGGTTTTACTTGAAGAGAATCTTTTCTATGATCAGACTCGATTTTATTCTGCATCAACAGGCTCCATAAGATCCAGTAAAAGAAGTGATGTGATATAGTCTGAATTCTATATAGTATGACAACGCATTCATTTCCTATGCATTGATTTGATTTCTGATACTATTGGAGTGAACAAAGTAGATCTAAAGAACAACGCAAGTTAGGTTATATTAGTAACAAGTAAATTCTTTGTACATAAAAAGTATCAAGATTTTTTTTTGATAGGATAACAATTGCAAAGTTTGAGATCACCCAGAAAGCATTATCAACTTGAAAAGTCTACTCGGGTATTGAGCGTTTACTAAAATTTACTTAAAAAGAACTTAATTTTTTTTTCAATAAAAAATGGTAACTTTGGAAAAAGAGAATAGAATCAAGTTTCTTTTATTATTTAGAATCTTCATATATGTGTGGATAACACATACATTTTTTTCTAGTTTATTCTATAGATACAGTTGAAGAAAAATTTGATTAGTGCTCGAGCCGGATGATGAAAAATTATCATATCCGGTTCTTTTGGAGGATGGATCTATAAGAATTCACCTATCCCAATAACAAAAAAACCTGACTTGAATGATCCTGTATTAAGAGCTAAATTGGCTAAGGGAATGGGTCATAATTATTATGGAGAACCCGCATGGCCTAACGATCTTTTATATATTTTTCCAGTAGTAATTCTAGGTACTATTGCCTGTAACGTAGGCTTAGCGGTTCTAGAACCATCCATGATTGGGGAACCTGCGGATCCTTTTGCAACTCCTTTGGAAATACTACCTGAATGGTATTTTTTTCCCGTATTTCAAATACTTCGTACAGTGCCCAATAAGTTATTGGGCGTTCTTTTAATGGTTTCGGTACCTACGGGATTATTAACAGTACCCTTTTTGGAGAATGTTAATAAATTCCAAAATCCATTTCGCCGCCCAGTAGCAACTACCATCTTTTTGATTGGTACTGTAGTTGCCCTTTGGTTAGGTATTGGAGCAACATTACCTATTGAGAAATCCCTAACGTTAGGTCTTTTTTAAAATTATAAGATTGGTTTCATTTTGAATTCATTTTGAAATAAAATATCATGACATCTGTATTGTATATCTAGGGAGAATTCTTTCTGAACCTACTAATCCCTAGATACATCTATTCCTTTTTAGATATATTCTGACCATTAGGATTTGTTCTAAATATTTAAATTACATATTTTGACCTTTCATTTTGAGTTTAGAAAAAAAATCAATTTGAAAAAATCCTATGTCAATAGATTTCAATTTTATGCAAAATACTTTTGTATTTTTAAAATGTCCAATATAGATTTTCCATCTTCTACGCGAAAATGTTCAAATTTCAGAAGGTCTTCTTGACTGTTATTCAAAAGTTCTAATAATGTATGAATATTGGATCTTTTGAGACAATTATAGATCCTGGGAGGTAATTCTAATTGGTCAATAAAAATAGATTTCAATGCTATTTCTTTTTTATTTTTCCTTAGTTTATCTTTAACCAATATATCATGAAAAGTAAAAAGGGGCAAAGTCACTTTGTCTTGATTTTTTTCTAAATGAAAGTTATCTTCTTCTGCGTGTAAAAAGGGAAGAAATAAATCAATCAAATTTTGGGAGGCT
The DNA here is from genome assembly GCF_037176805.1 of Vigna unguiculata. Taxonomy (NCBI): domain Eukaryota; kingdom Viridiplantae; phylum Streptophyta; class Magnoliopsida; order Fabales; family Fabaceae; genus Vigna; species Vigna unguiculata. The sequence continues at coordinate 49,924,950 of NC_140795.1, read as the reverse complement.
TCATAAAGGGCTTCCTTAGGAGTTAAACTTCCGTTTGTCCATATCTCCAGAAAAAGTATTTCTTGTTTTTCATTCCCATTGACATAAGAATGAATACTATAATTTACATTTCGAACAGGCATGAATCTAGCATCTATATCATAACTTCCGTCTTGAAAGTTTTTTAATGTTTTTATACGATACCCACGATTTCTCTCAATTTTTAATTCAATACACAAATTAACAGGTTCTGTTACGTTGGCTATATGTTGTCTATTATCAACGATTTCCACCGAGGGTGGTAAAATGATGTCTTGAGCGGTTATATATCCAGGACCTTTGAAAGAAATCCATGCGTCCTGTGTTCCATACATATTACTTTTCAATACAATTTTTTTCAAATTCATGAAAATTTCATGTACTGATTCTTCAATACCTATTATGGTAGAATATTCATGTGGTATTTTCTCTGATTTTACACGTGTGATACATGTTCCCTCTATTTCTCCGAGTAAAATTCTTCGGATTGCAATGCCTATTGTATCGGCTTGACCTTTCATAAGTGGGGACAGAATAAAGCGTCCATAATAAAGACGCTTACTGTCTATTCGTGATTCAACACATTTCCATTGTAGTGTCCGAGTAGAGACTCTTAATTTCTCTTGAACCATAGTAATTATTTTGATAAAACTCTTGACTTGTTTTTTTCTCTTGAACTATTTTTAATGTTTATTTTTAGTTTTATACACGTCTTTTTTTAGGAGACCTACATCCATTATGTGGCATAGGAGTTACATCTCGTATAAAATTTAATAGTATACCACTTCTACGAATAGCTCTTAATGCTGCATCTCTTCCGAGGCCAGGCCCTTTTATCATGATTTCTGCTCGTTGCATGCCTTGATCCGATACTGTTCGAATAGCATTTCCTGCTGCAGTTTGAGCGGCAAAAGGTGTTCCCCTTCGTGTACCCTTGAATCCACAAGTACCCGCGGAGGACCAAGAAATCACCCGACCTCGTACATCTGTAATAGTCACAATAGTATTGTTGAAACTAGCTTGAACATGAATAATTCCCTTTGGTATTTTACGAGTATAATTACGCGAACCAATACGTACATTTTTACGTGAACCTTTTTTAGGTATAGATTTTGCCATATTCGATTATTTCAATACAATATTTCATTAAAAAAAAAAAAATAAGATAGATCTAGGGTATGGAGATATCCATTTCATGTCAAAAACGGATCCTTTTCCAATTCTTTTCGAATTTGATATTCGATTTTTTCTATATTCTTTTTATTTGCTTTTGATTAATATCAAATACAATTTTTGAAATCAAAGTTAAAAGTTGAAATATCAATAATATTTAAAAAATGGATTTTTCATTTTCATAGAATAATATATATTCTAGATAATTTTATAATTTTCTCTCTTTTTTTATCTAGTCTATTTTTTTAGAAAGCTTCTGTTTGTTCAAATATTATCCTTGTCTTTGTTTATGTTTTGGATTGAAACAAATTACTATAATTCGTCCTCGTCTTCGAATCAATCGACATTTTTCACAAATTTTACGAACCGAGGCGTTTATTTTCATATTTTACATTCCTTAATTAGTTAATCCAAAATTGTGGAAGAAAATAAAGGTTCCTTACATTTTGAACGTCTATTTGAACGTCTATTAGTGGCTTTCTCAATAAAATAGAAAATAAAGTTGAGATTAAAAAACATCCTAATTCAATTGAGTGACTTCTCTTTTTTATTTTCTTATCGTATGTCCAGAAAAAGTATTGGAAACATATTCTAGAATAGAAATAAAAATCCAATTTGCATTAATTGTATATAAACCTTAAACCCCGGGCAAATAATTTATGGATAAGTTATTCATTTAGTAATTAAATCTTCGTGAATTTCCCTTTTTTTTACAATTCCAGTGAAATCCCTTCTTACATTCATCAATAAATATATCTATCTAAAAAAAATAGATATATTTCTATCTATGAGGGATGAAGTTCTATTAGAAACTTGCGTTTTATCTCTCTTTTTTTTTTTTACATAAATGAAATGGATACAAGTTTCTCATCGAATTCGGATATTAGAAAGATTACCATATATAACATAAAACTTCGCCGCCGATTTTTTCTAATCGAGCCTCTCGATCTGTCATTATACCTCTAGAAGTTGAAAGAATGACAATCCCCATGCCTCCTAAAATTCGAGGGATTTGTTGATAATTGTAATATATTCGTAGACCAGGTGTACTTATTCGTTTTAAATTGAAAAAACTTTTATATGATTCTTTTCTATTTCTTCGATACCGTAGAGTTAAAACTAAA
>NC_140795.1:49912635-49917635 GCF_037176805.1 Vigna unguiculata | reverse complement strand
TGGGTTCGAATCCTACTGATAGGTCTACTAGAGATCAGAAATTGTTGAAAAAAGAACAAAAGAAACATCTTGCTTTTTCCAGGCGATCGGAAAAGAAAGAAATAGTGAATTTATTCAAGATAATTATGTACTTACAAAATACCGTCTCAATTCATCCTATTTCATCCTATCGAGGATGTGATATGGTTCCAAAGGGTGAACTGGACAGTTCCAATAAGATTTCATTCTTGAACAAAAATCCATTTTGGGGTTTATTTCATCTATTCCATGACCGGAACAGGGGGAGATACACGTTACACCACGATTTTGAATCAGAAGATATATTTCAAGAAATGGCAGATCTATTCACTCTATCAATAACCGAGCCGGATCTGGTGTATCATAAGGAATTTGATTTTTCTATGGATTCCTCCGGATTGGATCAAAAACATTTCTTGAATGAGTTATTGAACTCCAGGGATGAATCGAAAAAGCACTCTTTATTGGTTCTACCTCCTCTTTTTTATGAAGAGAATGAATCTTTTTATCGAAGGATCATAAAAAAATGGGTCCAGACCTCTTGCGGAAATAATGTGGAAGATCCAAAACCTAAAATAGTTGTATTTGCTAGCAACAACATAATGGAGGCAGTCAATCAATATAGATTGATCCGAAATCTGATTCAAATCCAATATAGCACCCATGGTTACATAAGAAATGTATTGAATCGATTCAATTGCAACTTCGAATATGGAATTCAAAGGTATCAAATAGGAAATGATACTCTGAATCATCGAACTAGAATGAAATACACGATCAACCAACATTTATCAAATTTGAAAAAGAGTCAGAAGAAGTGGTTCGATCCTCTTATTTTGATTTCTCGAACGGAGAGATCTATGAATTGGGATCCTAATGTATATAGATACAAATGGTCCAATGGGAGCAAGAATTTCCAGGAACATTTGGACTATTTCATTTCTGAGCAGAATAGCCGTTTTCAAGTAGTGTTCGATCGATTACATATTAATCAATATTCGATTGATTGGTCTGAGGTTATCGACAAAAAAGATTTGTCTAAGTCACTTTGTTTATTTTTGTCCAAGTTACTTCTTTTTTTGCCCAAGTTTCTTCTCTTTTTGTCTAACTCACTTCCTTCTTTTTTATTTGTGAGTTTTGGGGGTATCCCCATTCATAGGTCCGAGATCCACATCTATGAATTGAAAGGTCCGAATGATCCACTCTGTAATCAGTTATTAGAATCAATAGGTCTTCAAATCTTTCATTTGAAAAAAAGGAAACCCTTATTATTGGATGACCAAGATACTTCCCAAAAATCGAAATTCTTGATCAATGGAGGAACAATATCACCATTTTTGTTCAATAAGATACCAAAGTGGATGATTGACTCATTCCATACTAGAAAGAATCGCAGGAAATCTTTTGATAACACAGATTCCTATTTCTCAATGATATCCCACGATCCAGACAATTGGCTGAATCCCGTGAAACCATTTCATAGAAGTTCATTGATATACTATTTTTATAAAGCAAATCGACTTCGATTCTTGAATAATCAATATCACTTCTGCTTCTATTGTAACAAAAGATTCCCTTTTTATGTGGAAAAGGCCCGTATCAATAATTATGATTTTACGTATGGACAATTCCTCAAAATCTTGTTCATTCGCAACAAAATCTTTTCTTTTTGCGATGGTCAAAAAAAACATGCTTTTTTGAAGAGAGATACTATTTCACCAATCGAGTTACAGGTATCTAACATATTGATACCTAACGATTTTCCGCAAAGTGGCGACGAAGGGTATAACTTCTACAAATCTTTCCATTTTCCAATTCGATACGATCCATTCGTTCGTGGAGCTATTTACTCGATCGCAGACATTTCTGGAACACCTCTAACAGAGGGACAAATAGTCCATTTTGAAAAAACTTATTGTCAACCTCTTTCAGATATGAATATACCTGATTCAGAAGGGAAGAACTTGTATCAGTATCTCAATTTCAATTCAAACATGGGTTGGATTCACACTCCATGTTCTGAGAAATATTTACCATCCGAAAAAAGGAAAAAACGGAGTTCTTGTCTACAAAAATGCCTTGAGAAAGGTCAGATGTATAGAACCTTTCAACAAGATAGTGTTTTTTCAACTCTCTCAAAATGGAATCTATTCCAAACATATATACCATGGTTCCTTACCTCGACGGGGTACAAATATCTAAATTTCATATTTTTAGATACTTTTTCAGACCTATTGCCGATACTAAGTAGCAGCCAAAAATTTGTATCCATTTTTCATGATATTATGCATGGGTCAGATATATTATGGCGAATTCGTCAGATTCCATTGTGTCTTCCACAATGGAATCTGATAAGTGAGATTCCGGGTAATTGTTTCCATAATCTTCTTCTGTCCGAAGAAATGACTCATCGAAATAATGAGTTACTATTGATATCGACACATCTGAGATCGCTAAATGTTCAGGAGTTCTTCTATTCAATCCTTTTCCTTCTCCTTGTTGCTGGATATCTCGTTCGTACACATCTTCTCTTTGTTTCTCGAGTCTATAGTGAGTTACAGACAGAGTTCGAAAAGGTAAAATCTTTGATGATTCCATCATACATGATTGAGTTGCGAAAACTTCTGGATAGGTATCCTACATCTGAACTGAATTCTTTCTGGTTAAAGAATATCTTTCTAGTTGCTCTGGAACAATTAGGAGATTCTCTAGAAGAAATACGGAGTTTTGCTTTTGGTAGCAACATGCTATGGGGTGGTGGTCCCGCTTATGGGGTCAAATCCATACGTTCTAAGAATAAATATTGGAATCTCATCGATCTCATAAGTATTATACCAAATCCCATCAATCGAATCGCTTTTTCGAGAAATACGAGACATCTAAGTCATCCAAGTAAAGCAATCTATTCCTTGATAAGAAAAATAAAAAACGTGAATGGTGATTGGATTGATGATCAAATAGAATCCTGGGTCTCGAACACTGATTCGATTGATGATAAAGAAAAAGAATTCTTGGTTCAGTTTTCTACCTTAACAACAGAAAAAAGGATTGATCAAATTCTATTGAGTCTTACTCATAGTGATCTTTTATCAAAGAATAACTCTGGTTATCAAATAAGTGAACAACCGGGAGCAATTTACTTACGATACTTAGTTGACATTCAAAAAAAGTATCTAATGATTTATGAATTCAATACATCCTGTTTAGTAGAAAGGACGTATATTCCTTGCTAATTATCAGACAATTACTTATTCACACACCTTGTGGGGGGCTAATAGTTTGCATTTCCCATCTCATGGAAAACCCTTTTCGCTCCGCTTAGCCCTACCTCCCCCTAGTAGGGGTATTTTAGTGATAGGTTCTATAGGAACTGGACGATCCTATTTGGTCAAATACCTAGCGACAAACTCCTATGTTCCTTTCATTACAGTATTTCTGAACAAGTTCCTGGATAACAAGCCTAAGGGTTTTCTTATTGATAATAGTGACTATATTGATGATAGTGACGATATTGATGATAGTGACGATATTGATGATAGTGACGATAGTGACGATATCGACCGTGACCTTGATATGGAGCTGGAGCTTCTAACTATGATGAATACGCTAACTATGGATATGATGCCAGAAATAGACCGATTTTATATCACCTTTCACTTCGAATTTAGCAAAAGCAATGTCTCCTTGCATAATATGGATTCCTAACATTCATGATCTGGATGTGACTGAGTCGAATTACTTATCCCTCGGTCTTTTAGTGAACTATCTCTCCAGGGATTGTGAAAGATGTTCCACTAGAAATATCTTGTTATTGCTTCGACTCATATTCCCCAAAAAGTAGATCCAGCTCTAATAGCTCCGAATAAATTCAATACATGCATTAAGATACGAAGGCTTCTTATTCCACAACAACGAAAACACTTTTTCACTCTTTCATATACTAGGGATTTCACTTGGAAAAGAAAATGTCCCATACTAATGGATTCGGGTCCACGACGATGGGTTCAAATGTACGAGATCTTGTAGCACTTAACAATGAGCCCTATCGATTAGTATTATACAAAAAAAAATCCATCATAGACACTAATATAATTAGTTCTGTTCTTCATAGACAAACTTGGGATTTCCGATCTCAGGTAAGATCGGTTCCAGGATCATGGGATCCTTTTCTATCAGATAGGAAGGGCTGTTTCACAAAAATGTACTTCTAAGTAATTGCTCCATAGATCCTATATCTATCTATATGAAGAAGAAATCATGTGACGGGGGGGATTCTTATTTGTACAAATGGTACTACGAACTTGGAACGAGTATGAAGAAATTAACGATACTTCTTTACCTTTTGAGTTGTTCTGCCGGATCGGTCGCTCAAGACCTTTGGTCTCTACCCGGACCTGATGAAAAAAATGGGATCACATCTTATGGACTCGTTGAGAAGAATTATGATCTAGTTCATGCCTATTAGAAGTAGAAGGCGCTCTGGTGGGATCCTCACGTACAGAAAAGATTGCAGTCAATTTGATAAGGATCGAGTGACATTGTCTTCATCGGTCCGAACCCAAGGAATCCCTTAAATAGGATTCAAAATGGATCTTATTCTATCGTTGATCAGAGATTTCTCTATGAAAAATATGAATCGGAGTTTGAAGAAGGGGGAGGAGTCCTCGACCCGCAACAGATAGAGGAGGATTTTTTCAATCACATCGTTTTGGGCTCCTAGAATATGGCGCCCTTGGGGCTTTCTATTTGATTGTATTGAAAGGCCCAATATTTGGGATTTCCCTATTGGGCCAGGTCATTTCGGGACAAGCGGATCATTTATGATGAAGAGGATGAGCTTCAAGAGAATGATTCAGAGTTCTTGCAGGGTGGAACCATGCAGTACCAGGACACCGAGATAGATCTTCCAAAGAACAGGGCTTTTTTCGAATAAGCCAATTCATTTGGGACCCCCGTGGATCCCACTCTTTTTCCTATTCAAA
>NC_140795.1:49877635-49895135 GCF_037176805.1 Vigna unguiculata | reverse complement strand
AACATTTTTATAAATAAAATTCAAGATATCTTTCTTTATAATAAGATTTCTAAAAAGAATAATAGTAATTCTCCAAAATTAGAGGAAAATAGAAAAACATTTGATAAAAAATTATTAGTAACTACATTTCTTTTAATCTAATCAGTCAATTTTCTTAGTGTCAAGCTTAAATTCGCACGTACCTTATTTATTTACAGAACCTGAACAAGTAAAAATGAATTATAATTATGACGCAGAAAAAAAACAAATAATCAAAATATTATTTGATGCAATTACAACTGATTTGAACGAAAAAAGAAAAGTAAATCGAAAGAACACTAAGTCTATTAAAAGAAACGAAATCTGTAAAAAAGTACCTCGGTGGTCATACAAATTGATGGACGAATTAGAACAACTAGGTGGAAAAATTGAATGCAGATAATTCTCAAATTCGTTCTAGAAAAGGCAAACGTGTAGTCATTTTGACTAATAAAGATAAATTTTTTAAAAATTACAAGACTTATCGTGATCGTGGAGATACTGAAAATAATGAACAAAAAAACGAATTGGCTTAAGACGTTATTCCAACAATCGGATTTCGAAGAGACATAATCAAAGGATCTATCCGTGCTCAAAGACGGAAAACAGTTACTTGGAAATTTTTTCAAAAAGGTGCATTCGCCGCTTTTTTTGGATAAAATTGAAAAATCAATATTCTTTTCTTTTCATAGTTTAAAATCAATGAAAAGATTTTTTATGTTAAATATTTGGATTCGTAAAAAGACAGAATTTCAAATTTTAGGTTCTATAGAGGAAAAAACAAAAAAAAAGTCCGAAAAAAAAAGAGGAGGAAGCAAAAAAGGAAAATGCAGAAAGAAAACGTATAGAAATAGCAGAAGCCTGGGATAGCATTATATTTGCTCAAGTAATAAGAGGTGTTTTATAATAACCCAATGCTTTATTAGGAAATATATTCTATTACCTTCATTTATTAATAATTAACAATACAATTCGTATACTATTTTTCAAATTCCAGAATGGTCTGAAGATTATATGGATTGGAAGAGAGAAATATATATTAAATGCACGTATAACGGCGTTCAATTATCCGAAAGAGAGTTTCCGCAAAAATGGCTAACAGATGGGATTCAGATAAAATATTATTTCCTTTTCGTCTAAAACCTTGGCATAAATCTAAAATACGATGTAATGAAAACAAAAAAAATTCAAAGAAAAAAAAGAACTTTTGTTTTTTAACAGTTTGGGGGGATGGGAAGTTGAATTGCCTTTTTCTAGTTCCACGAAAAATCCACTTTCCTTTTTCGACCCCATTTTAAAAGAACTAAAAAAAAAAAAGAAAAAATTTGAATTTTTCACTTTTCTAGTTCTAAAAGTTTTAAGTGAAAAATTCAAACTGTTTCTAAATATCGTAATAGAAAAAGCAAAAGGGATCATCCAAAGTATTCTTGAAATTATTAGAAAAAGTATAGTATTCCTCACGAAAAAAAAACAAGAATTTTTAAATTTAAAATATTTTTTATTAAAAGGAAACCCCCAAAACTCGATGAATTGAGCGAAAACAAAAAATATTCAACAATTTGGAAGAATAATTCAATGATTTCTGAAGCAACATTTCAATTCAATCGATAAAGTCGACAAATTTTTCATTGAAAAAAAAATCTATAAAGGATCTCAATACTAAGAGAAAAGTAGTTATTAAAAAAATAGAAAAAATGAAAAAAGAAGAAAAGAAAAGAGGACTTGGAATTCGCGGAGACAAATATTCATTCGAAGAAAAAAATTATGATAGTAAAAGGATAGAATTCGAAAAAAAAATTTTGCAGATATTCCAAAGAAGAAATATTAGCTTAACTAAAAAATCACATTCTTTTTTTCAATTTTTGATGAAAAAAATATACATAGATATCTTTCTATATATCATTTGTATTCCGAAAATCCAGCTACAACTTTTTCTTGAATCAACAAAAAAATTTTTAAATAAATGGCTTTACGATAATGAACCAAATACAGAAAGAAGTTATAAAACAAATCAAAGTATAATTCCCTTTCTTTTAAAATTACACAAATATTTTAATAATAAGAATAAGAATGCGAATTCACATAATTATTTTGATGTCTCCTTTTTGTCACAACCATATGTATTTTTAAATTTGTTACAAACCCGAATTATTAACATAAACATATATAAGTAAGACTTCTTTTTCAATATAATAAAAATTTTTTTTTTCTGAAAATGAAATAAAGGATTCTTTTTTTGGAGCACAAGGAATAGTTCATTCTAAAAGAAAACAAAATAACCTGCTCAATTCTGAACTAAATCAATGGACAAATTGGTTAAAGAATAATTATTATCAATATAACTTATCTAACAGTAGCTGGTCAAAATTAGTATCACAAAAATGGAGAAATAGAATCACTAAATGTGGTGTAACTCAAAATAAAAATTTAACCAAATGGGATTCATATGGAAAAAGCCCATTAATTCTTTACAAAGAACAAACAAGGAATCCCATTAAAAAAAAAAATTAGAAAACAATATAAATACGATCTTTTATCCTATATTTTATGAATTATGCAAATAAGAAAGACCTCATATATTTATCGATTAGATCCCTATTTCAATCAAATAAAAACACAATGATTTCTTCTAATTACAATACATATAAAAAAGACTTATTTGATAGAATAAGTAATATTTTTATCAAGAATTATATAGCAGAAGATACTATTATTATAAATCCGGATAGAAAATATTTGGATTGGACGGGAATCAATAGAAAAATACTAAATCGTTCCATATGCAAATCCGGAATTTTGGTTCTTTTCCAAATTTGTGATATTTTATAATACATTTAGGGGTAACTCGCAAATTATACCAATAAAATTACTTTATTTACATTCTCTTTTTTTACATTCTAAAGGAAATAAAAATGTTAGTGAAAAGAATATTACTAGAAAGAAAAAAAAAATAGATGTTTTTAGAACATCGAAAAAAAAAACCCAAGAACAATATGGAGGCAGAACTTCAATTCTTAGTAAGAAATTTTTTGAATTTCCATTTAAACTGGAAAAAATTTCTTAGGTCAAAAAATATTTAACAATGTAAAAGTATATTGTCTCCTTATTAGATTGACAAATTAAGAAAAATTACTATAGCCTCTATTCAAAGAGGAGAACTAGTCTAGATATTATGATGATTCAAAACAGACGAATTTAACTCTTTCAGGCTTAAGGAAAAAGAAAAATAATAAATTTAGGAAAAAAGAACTATTTGTTATCGAACCAGTTCGCCTGTCTAGAAAAAATAATAAACAATTTTTTAAGTATAAAATGATGGGTTTTTCATTAATTCATAAGAATAAAACGCAAAATTTATAAAAAATACTCAGAAAAAATTCATGTTAATAAGAAATTTTTTGATAAATACATTACTAGAACAAAAGATCAAAAGATTAACAGAAAACAAAGAAAACGAGAAATTTAATTTACTTGTTCCTGAAAACATTTTTATCTGCTAGACGTCGTAGAGAGTTGAGAATTAGAATTTGTTTAGATCCAAATAATATAAATAGTATGCATAGAAACACAATATTTTATAATGAAAATAAAGTCCAAAATTGTTTTAAAGTTTTGACTAAAAAAAGAAATGAGAAAGAGAAAAAAAAAACTAATGAATTTCAAAATTTTTCTTTGGCCAAAATATCGATTAGAAGATTTAGCTTGTATAAATCGTTATTGGTTTAATACCCATAATGGAAGCCGTTTCAGTATAGTAAGGATACATATGTATCCGCGTGTGAAAATTCGTTAATCTAATTTTGTTTTCTATTTAGCATATGTATCTATCTATAGATAGATACATAGGTTAAACAAATACACGTATTTTGGTATGGCATTGATTTTAATTCAATGATGTATACATAAAAAAAAAGCATTAACAAAATTATCTTTTTTTATCTAATGTAATGTATACAATTCTTTTTTATATATCAAACTAGTCTCCTTATACTATATCTATTTAAATTCTCTATTTCAATTGGATTGATTTCAGTTATCAAAAAAATTAGATTTCGGATTTCTATCAAAAAATTAAAAATGAGTGTCATTCTAATTACTGATCAATAAAAATATCTATAAAAATCGAGGAGAAGGAAAAACTTATAATTTTTTATGGTAAATAAAGTCATTTATACCTGTTATTTCACAAGAAAAAATAGGAAAAAACCGGGGATTGGTTGAATTTCAAATATTCAAATTTACCAATAGAATACGAAGACTTACTTCACATTTTGAATTGCAACCGAAAAGACTACTCATCCCAAACAGGTTTACGTAAAATTTTGGGAAAACGGCAAAGATTACTGTCTTATTTGTCAAAGAAAGATGGAATACGGAATAAAAATTAATCAATCAGTTTAATATTCGGCAGTCACAAATTCGTTAAATTGAAGAGTAATTTTCAATTATTCGATTTATTAGATCTTGAATTTGGATTGAACTTTTTTTTTAAGCGATTCATAAAGAATAAATCGAGCAAAAACCTATGAATATCTCAACGAAAAGAAAGGACTTCATGATAGTCAATATGGGGCCTCACCACCCATCAATTGCACGGTGTTCTTAGACTTATTGTTACTCTAGATGTGAGGATGTTATTGATTGTGAACCGATATTGGGGTTATTTACACAGAGGAATGGAAAAAATAGCGGAAAACCGAACAATTATACAATATCTGCCTTATGTAACACGTTGGGACTATTTAGCTACAATGTTCACAGAAGCAATAACTGTAAATGGACCAGAACAGTTGGGAAATATTCAAGTACCTAAAAGAGCCAGCTATATCCGAGTAATATGTTGGAGTTAAGCCGTATAGCTTCTCACCTACTATGGCTAGGACCTTTTATGGCAGATATTGGTGCACAAACACCTTTTTTTCTATATTTTCAGAGAAAGAGAATTAATATATGATCTATTTGAAGCTGCCACAGGTATGAGAATGATGCATAATTTTTTTCGTATCGGAGGGGTAGCGACTGATCTACCTTATGGTTGGATAAATGTTATGATTTCTGCGATTATTTTTTAACAAGTATTGCTGAATATCAAAAACTTATTACGCGAAATCCTATTTTTTTAGAACGGGTTGAGGGCGTCGGTGTTGTTGATGTAAAAGAAGTTATTAATTGGGGTTTATCAGGACCGATGCTTCGGGCTTCCGGAATACAATGGGATCTACGTAAAGTGGATAATTATGAATGTTACGAAGAATTTCATTGGGAAGTTCAATGGCAAAAAGAAGGAGATTCATTAGCTCGTTATTTAGTTCGAATTGGTGAAATGATAGAATCCATAAAAATTATTCAACAGGCTTTGGAAGGACTTCCCGGCGGTCCATATGAAAATTTAGAAATCCGCTGCTTTGATAGAGAAAAAGAGCCAGAATGGAATGAGTTTGAGTATCGATTTATTAGTAAAAAATCGTCTCCGAGTTTTGAATTGCCAAAACAAGAACTTTATGTAAGAGTTGAAGCCCCCAAGGGAGAATTAGGGATTTTTCTAATAGGGGATCAAAATGGTTTTCCTTGGAGATGGAAAATTCATCCGCCCGGTTTTATAAATTTGCAAATTCTTCCTCAATTAGTTAAAAGAATGAAATTGGCCGATATTATGACAATACTAGGTAGCATAGATATTATTATGGGAGAAGTTGATCGTTGAAATGATAATTGATTTAACAGAAATACAAGATATACATTTTTTTTTCAGATTGCAATTTTTGAAAGAGATATATGGAATTCTTTGGGTATTTGTGCCTATTTTTATTTTGATATTAGGAATTACTATAAGTGTACTAGCAATTGTATGGTTAGAAAGAGAAATATCTGCAGGGATACAACAGCGTATTGGACCTGAATACACCGGTCCTTTTGGAGTTCTTCAAGCTCTAGCAGACGGAACAAAATTACTTTTTAAAGAGAATCTTATTCCATCTAGAGGAGATATTCGTTTATTTAGTTTCGGCCCATCTATCTCAGTCATATCCATTATAATAAGCTATTCAGTAATTCCTTTTGGCTATAACTTTGTTTTATCTGATCTGAATATTGGTGTTTTTTTATGGATTGCTATTTCGAGTATTGCCCCCATTGGACTTCTTATGTCAGGATATGGGTCAAATAATAAATATTCCTTTTTGGGTGGTCTACGAGCAGCTGCTCAATCAATTAGTTATGAAATACCATTAACTCTATGTGTGTTATCGATATCTCTATGTGTGCTTCGTTGAGACATAAATTTTTTGATACTATTTCTTATAAGCCTCTCCTTATATTTAAAGTACAAAAAGAATCTATAAAGAATATATATATATTCTTTTCGCATTTGGATTGAATAATTGAATCAGATAGTTATATGAGTGCAATAAAACAGCTTTTTTTGAATATAATTTATAGAATACTCTATTACTTATAGAGAAAGTATGATGATTTCAAATTGCAGTAAAAATATTGAGTCTAATTTTCTATGTATAAGAATAAGGTGAAAAAATCAATGAAATTCTAGAATTAGATTCTATATATTATATTCTATGTATAGAAGTGGTTGTTTTTCCCAAGATTTGTTGATTAGTAATCCTGTCTTGAAGCGGACGCAAAAGACCAACCTTTTTCAAATTTTCAATATCATTTGTATGAATTAGCATACATATATTAACAAAATTAAAAAAAGGCATTAATATAATAAAAAAAATTAATGGATGGCTAGAAACACCAAAATACACAAAAGATTAGTAACGTATATTTCTTTTTTAAATTATCCAATTTATGTATAATATAAAAAGAATACTAATGCGGGACTTGAAGTTGGTAGAAAAAATAAGGCAGTACTCCCCCCCAATTCCGATCTAGAGTATACTTCCATCCATTGATTGAATAAATAACTATCAGGAACGAAATAATCCTTTAATTTTTTGAAGTCCCCTTTTGCTTGCACAAAATGGAATAAGATAAGAGGTAAAAGTGATCTCCTTTTTCTTTTTTGTCTTATATACTCCATATTTATGGAGATAATCATAATTTAAAAAAAGAACATCTAATTATTTTTCGGAATCGAAAATGATGTGGGAGTTCTTGATAATTTTAAAAGAGTATTTTATGCAAAAATGAAATTAAGTTATTACTCAACAAATTTAATTTTGAATTTTTTAAAGGATGAGATCAATTCAGAAGTACCTTTTGTATTTTTTATTTATCTAAAGAAATTCAATAAATGTGCAAATGTTTTTATTTTTTAAATAAGTGTGTATTCATTTAAAAATTTTTTTTAGAACAGACAGAATTCCATGGGTCTAATTCAGAACCGTCCGAGAAAATAGAATCTTATCTATCTTAGGGATATATCAAGGGAGAAATAATTGGCCGGGTTCTTATATTTTTTTAAGGCTTTAAAGGAGCCGTATGAGATGAAAATCTCATGTACGGTTCTGTAATAGAGATGGTAACAGTAATGTCATCACCGACTAGGATTATCTAACAGTTTAAGTACAGTTGATATAGTTGATGCACAATCCAAATATGGTTTTTGGGGATGGAATTTGTGGCGGCAACCTATGGGTTTCCTCGTTTTTCTAATCTCTTCCCTAGCAGAATGTGAAAGATTACCTTTTGATTTACCAGAAGCGGAAGAAGAACTAATAGCGGGTTATCAAACCGAATATTCCGGTATCAAATTTGGTTTATTTTATGTTGCTTCCTATTTAAACCTATTCGTTTCTTCCTTATTTGTAACAGTTCTTTATTTTGGTGGTTCAAATTTCTCTATTCCGTACATCTTCGTTTCTAATTTTTTTCAAATAAATAAAACATACGGAGTTTTTGTAACGATAATTGGTATCTTTATTACACTAGTTAAAACTTATTTATTCATATTCGTTTCTATCACAACAAGATGGACTTTGCCTAGGCTACGAATAGATCAATTATTAAATCTTGGGTGGAAGTTTCTTTTACCCATTTCTCTTGGTAATCTATTATTAACAACGTCGTCTCAACTGTTTTCACTGTAAAAAAAATGTGGACCTTCTATATTCAAAATTCAGAACTTGTTTTAAACAAGAGAAAGAAAAAAAATATTCAGAGCTATTCACGATATGTTCCTTATGGTAACTGAATTCATAAATTATAGTGAACAAATAATACGAGCTGCTAGATATATTGGTCAAGGTCTCATGATTACCTTATCTCATGCAAATAGGTTACCCGTAACTATTCAATATCCTTATGAAAAAATAATCTCATCAGAACGTTTTCGCGGTCGAATACATTTTGAATTTGATAAATGCATTGCTTGTGAAGTATGTGTTCGTGTCTGTCCTATAGATCTACCCATTGTTGATTGGAAACTAGAAACTGATATTCGAAAAAAACGGTTGCTTAATTACAGTATTGATTTTGGAATCTGTATATTTTGTGGTAACTGTATTGAGTATTGTCCAACAAATTGTTTATCAATGACCGAAGAATATGAACTTTCAACTTATGATCGCCACGAATTGAATTATAATCTAATTGCTTTGGGTCGTTTACCAGTATCAGTAATTGATGATTATACAATTCGAACAATTCAAATAAAATGATTTCAAAATTCTTCACAAAAATAATTGAATTTCTCTATATATAGAATAAAAAAAAAGATATTCTATTTTTTTGAAATGACTCTTTGGCATAAAGAAAAGAATGAAATTCCATTGATTCTATAACAACTGTACCTAATAACAATTCACATATCTTATCTTAGGATTTGGTGAATTTCTATGCACAGATAATTTTCGTATTTAACAATGTTTTTTCCTGGTCATATCAATAAGGTCATGAAATTTCTATTTATCTTTTATTTTACATATAATGGATTTGTCCGAATCGCTACATGATTTTATTTTAATCTTTCTTGGATCAGGTCTCATATTAGGAAGTCTAGGAGTAGTATTCTTTACGAATCCGATTTTTTCTGCTTTTTCATTGGGACTAGTTCTTGTTTGTGTATCTTTATTCTATATTTTATCAAACTCCCATTTCGTAGCTGCCTCACAGCTACTTATTTACGTGGGCGCTATAAATGTTTTAATAATATTTGCTGTGATGTTTATGAATGGTTCGGACTATTACCAAAATTTTCGTGTTTGGACCGTTGGGGATGGAATTACTTTGATGGTTTGTACCAGTATCTTTCTTTCACAAATAACTACTATTCTAGAGACATCATGGCACGGAATTATTTGGACGACAAGACCCAATCAGATTTTAGAGCAAGATTTGATAAGTACTAGTCAACAAATTGGAATTCATTTATCAACAGATTTTTTTCTTCCATTTGAACTAATTTCAATAATTCTTTTAGTTGCTTTAATAGGTGCAATTTTTGTGGCTCGCCAATAAGAAAGTTTTCGAACTAATAAAATAATATAAATTACATTTTGTTAGAATTTATTACATTTCTTTTTTGTTGAATTATATGTTAAGGAAAAAGAATATTTATGTATAAAGTATAAAATCTTTTTGCAAATACTTGATTTTGTTGTAGACTTATTATGTTAGGCAATAAAATCCGTTGAATTCATATTCATATCGAAATGAATAAAAATTGAAAAGGAGTTGGTCAATGATATTCGAGCATACACTTGTTTTGAGTGCTTATTTATTTTCTATAGGTATCTATGGATTGATCACGAGCCGAAATATGGTTAGAGCCCTTATGTGTCTTGAACTTATACTAAATGCAGTTAATATAAATCTCGTAACCTTTTCTGATTTTTTTGATAGGCGGCAACTAAAAGGAAATATTTTTTCAATTTTTGTTATAGCTGTTGCAGCCGCTGAAGCAGCTATCGGACCAGCTATTGTTTCCTCAATATATCGTAATAGAAAATCAACCCGTATCAATCAATCAAATTTGTTGAATAAATAGTATTATTCATAAAAAAAAGTCTAATTTTGAATAGTGTGTACTATATAATCCATTCAAATTAGCAGAAATGATATATCCTTTTTAATCATGTTTGCGTTTGCGAAAACAAAGATAAGAAATCAAAGTATCTTGGTTCTATTCTCTTATTAGTTATTAATCTATAAATATATTTTTAGTAGCAAAATTCTTATAAATCATTGATTCATCTGGTATATAATATAGATATATATATATAGATATATATATATCATATATAGATATATATAATTGGTTTACCAATTTACTAGATTGAAAATGTTGAATTTTTGATGTTCAAGGATTATGTTCCAATGTCACATTCAGTAAAGATTTATGATACATGTATAGGATGTACTCAATGTGTACGAGCCTGCCCAACAGATGTATTAGAAATGATACCTTGGGACGGATGTAAAGCTAAACAAATTGCTTCTGCCCCAAGAACAGAGGACTGTGTTGGTTGTAAGAGGTGTGAATCCGCCTGTCCGACGGATTTCTTAAGTGTTAGAGTTTATTTATGGCATGAAACAACTCGAAGCATGGGTCTAGCTTATTGATACGTTTCAAAAAGAACCGCATACAAGTACTTTTTTTTACTGGCAAAAACCCGGGCTCAAAATAAAAAAATATTTTGAGCCCGGGTTTTTGTAGTCTAAGTATATCTTATTTTTATCACGAATTATTTTCCTTGGTTAACAACAGTTGTAGTTTTGCCAATAGTCGGAGGTTCTTTAATTGTCTTATTTCCCCATAAAGGAAATAAGACAATTAAATGGTATACTTATTGTATATGTTTCATAGATCTCCTTCTAATAACCTATGTATTTTGTTATCATTTCGAATTAGATGATCCACTAATCCAATTGACAGAAAATTATAAATGGATCCATTTTTTTGACTTTTACTGGAGATTCGGAATAGATGGACTCTCTCTAGGACCCCTTTTATTAACGGGATTTATCACTACGTTAGCTACGTTATCAGCTCAACCGGTTACTCGAGAATCTAAATTATTCTATTTTCTAATGTTAGCAATGTATAGTGGTCAACTAGGAACATTTTCTTCTCAAGACATTTTACTTTTTTTCATCATGTGGGAATTAGAATTAATTCCCGTTTATCTACTTTTATCTATGTGGGGTGGAAAAAAAACGTTTGTATTCAGCTACAAAGTTTATTTTGTACACTGCGGGAAGTTCTGTTTTTTTATTACTGGGAATTCTGGGTATGGGTTTCTATAGTTCTAATGAACCAACATTAAATTTTGAATCATTAACTAATCAATCATATCCCGTGGCACTGGAAATAATCTTCTATATGGGATTTCTTATTGCTTTTGCTGTCAAATCACCAATTATACCCTTACATACATGGTTACCTGATACCCATGGAGAGGCGCATTACAGCACTTGTATGCTTTTAGCCGGAATATTATTAAAAATGGGAGCATATGGGTTGGTTCGAATTAATATGGAATTATTATCTCGCGCTCATTCTATATTTTGTCCCTGGTTAATGTTATTAGGTTCCATTCAAATAATCTATGCAGCTTCAACATCTCTTGGTCAACGCAATGTAAAAAAAAGAATAGCTTATTCCTCGGTCTCTCATATGGGTTTCTTAATTTTAGGAATTGGTTCTATAAGCGAGACAGGGCTGAATGGGGCTATTTTACAAATAATCTCTCACGGATTTATTGGTGCTGCCCTTTTTTTCTTGGCGGGAACTAGTTATGATAGACTACGTCTTCTTTATCTCGACGAAATGGGTGGAATGGCTATCCCAATGCCAAAAATATTCACGATTTTCACTACCTTATCGATGGCTTCTCTTGCATTACCGGGCATGAGCGGTTTTGTTGCAGAATTTATAGTATTATTGGGAATAATTACCAATCAAAAATATCTTTTCATCACAAAAATACTCATAACTTTTGTAACTGCAATTGGAATGATATTAACTCCTATTTATTTATTATCTATCTTACGTCAAATGTTTTATGGATACAAGCTTTTTAATAAACAAAATTCTTATTTTTTTGATTCGGGGCCACGAGAATTATTTATTTCAATTTCTATCCTTATACCCGTAATAAGTATTGGCATTTATCCAGATTTTATTTTTTCAATTTCGGCTGACAAGGTTGAAGCTATTCTCTCTCATTTTTTATAGATAGTTTTTGGGAATAAATGAAAAAGAAAAAATAGAAATCAATCCGATGCACAATAAAAAAAAATGGATTTCTTTTTGTATTTTCTTAATTACATAAAAATGAAATTGAATTCTAATTGAATATTTTTGTTGTTTGTGAGAACCCCTTGAATCAATATTACATTACTTGATTCAATGGGGTCTTAATCATTTTATTGGGAGTTTTTTTTCTTATTCTATAGAATGTTCCCAATATTTGTGAATTTTTTTAAATTAATTAGGTGTAAATGAACCATAACTATGTAGTCCTATTCCTAAAAGATTTATCCCTAAATAACATATCCAAATTATAAGAAAGCCTATGGAGGCCACTATTGAAGAATTTCTATATTCCAATTTTTTATTTTTTCTAGTATGTAAATAAATTGCGAAAATAGTCCAAGTAATAAAAGCCCAAGTTTCCTTTGGATCCCAATTCCAATATGATCCCCATGCCTCATTAGCCCATACTGCTCCAGATATATTACCTATTGTTAAAAAGATAAAACCTAGACTAATAGTACGGTAACCCCAACGATCCAATTGTTGAATAAATTGATATCTATAATAATTTCTATAAGACGAATAAAACGGAAAAGGAGTTTGTTGTAAAATATTCTTTTTATCATTCATATTCATATATTTGATTTCAGCAAAAGAAAAGGATTCATTAAAAAAAAACAAAGTCTTGCTTTTACCAAGAATTTGTATGAGTTCTTGAAATGTAATGACTAAAATAGCCACTGATATTAATGATCCACATAAAAGAGTTGTATAACCCAATATCATCATACTTACGTGCATCATTAACCAATGGGACTGTAAAGCAGGCACTAATTTTAAGGATTCATGCATTTCGGTTAAAAGACCCGAAGTAGCAAAGCCTTGGGTAAAAAGAATACTTGGTGTTATTATTGTATTGAAATAGTCATTTTTTTGTTTTTTGAAGCAAAGAACCATATAAAAGATAGAAAAAGTCCATGAAAGAAATATTAATGATTCATATAAATTACTAAATGGTAAATGGCCTGAAAAAATCCAACGAGTAACTAACAATCCTGTGATACAAAAAAAGGTTATTATCATGCCTTTTTTGAACAAATTGTATAATCCTATGATTTCATTGCCTAATAATAAGGTTATCAAATGAATTGAAATTAAAATAGATACGACCGAAAAGGATATATGAGTTAATATATGCTCTAAAGTGGAAAATACCATATAGAATGAAAAAATAGAAATACTTGGAATAGAAATAATAATTCTTTATAGGAACTTTTTTTTAGAAGATAAGATGCCGCTACTCGGACTCGAACCGAGATGCTCTAGCACTGCTTCCTAAGAGCAGCGTGTCTACCAATTTCACCATAGCGGCTGACTCGAAACCATAATAACCCAATTTTAGTCAATTGTCGAGATTCAAAGAATCAATTAAAACACAATATTTGTTTACTAAACATTCAATAAAATAATTTTAAAGAATTCTATTAGAATCTATTAAATATAGAATGTAAATATCATAATATAGAATGTAAATATCCTAAATTCATAACTGAATCTTATATTCTATATCAATTTTATATTCATATTTTTGTATTTAAAAAAGAGTCGTTGAATCCAGTTAATTGAAATTATTCTAACGTTTATATTTGTTACAGAAAAAGCTTTTTGAATTCCCCGTAAAAATAGATTGCCCTAATGAAAAAGCTTTTAATGCTGTAAAATATCCCTTCTTTTTCCATAAAGTGTTCCGAATAAGTTTTTTTGATATAGACGTGCGCTTTTTTGGAACTGCCATAGAATTAGTATAGTTTTTTATTGTTATAGAATTTTATGTGAAAGACATTTTGCGGTAAATGAAAATTAAGTTTATCTCTAATTAGACATATATTTTATATATTTGAATTTCCATTTTTGTTTTTATTATATTTATAATAAGAATATAATACTTTTTAGAAAGTTTTCCCCAAATCGCTATTTCTTATTGTAATAAAAACTTAATTAGTTAAGTTAAATTTAATGAACTAAACCAATGTTCAAAAAATATTGTCCAAAGAGTCAGAATAATGAATAATCGATTATTCTATTTTATTAAATTCTATCTTTCTTTGTTATTAACCGAAACCATTCCTTTACTTTACAAAAAAGATAAAAGAAAAACCTAAGAAACCAAATTCATTAGAATCCTAATTTTTTTTCTTTATTGTATGGAATATACACATCAATATTCATGGATCATACCTTTTATTCCATTCCCAGTTCCGATGTTAATAGGAGTGGGACTTCTACTTTTTCCCACTGCCGAAAAATATTCGCCGTATTTGGGCTTTTCCTAGTATCTTATTGTTAACTATAGTTATGATTTTTTCGCTTGATTTGTCTATTCATCAAATCAAGAATAGTTTGTTTTTTCAATATGTATGGTCTTGGACCATAAATAATGATATTTCTTTAGAGTTTGGGTACTTGATCGATTCACTTACTTCTATTATGTCAATATTAATTACTACGGTTGGCATTCTCGTTCTTATTTATAGTGATAATTATATGTCTCATGATCAAGGATATTTGAGATTTTTTGCTTATCTTACTCTTTTTAATATTTCAATGTTGGGATTAGTTACTAGTTCGAATTTGATACAAATTTATTTTTTTTGGGAATTAATTGGAATGTGTTCTTATTTATTAATAGGCTTTTGGTTCACCCGCCCTATTGCGGCAAATGCTTGTCAAAAAGCATTTGTAACGAATCGTGTAGGGGATTTTGGTTTATTATTGGGAATTTTAGGTCTTTATTGGATAACGGGTAGTTTGGAATTTCGGCATTTGTTTCAAATTATAAATAATTTGATTTCTAAAAATGAAATGAATATTTTTTTTTTTACTCTGTTTGCCCTCTTGCTATTTTGTGGCTCAGTTGCAAAATCTGCCCAATTTCCTCTTCATGTATGGCTACCCGATGCTATGGAGGGACCTACTCCAATTTCTGCCCTTATACATGCTGCTACTATGGTAGCCGCTGGAATTTTTCTTGTGGCTCGTCTTTTTCCTCTTTTCATAGTGCTACCCAAAATAATGAACGCAATAGCTTTTATAGGTATAATAACAGTAATATTAGGAGCTACTTTAGCTATTGCTCAAAAAGATATTAAGAAAAATTTGGCCTATTCTACAATGTCTCAATTGGGTTATATGATGTTAGCTTTGGGTATGGGATCTTATCGAGGTGCTTTATTTCATTTGATTACTCATGCTTATTCAAAAGCATTGTTGTTTTTAGGATCTGGATCCATTATTCATTCAATGGAAGCTCTTGTCGGATATTCTCCAGCTAAAAGTCAAAATATGGTTTTTATGGGCGGTTTAACAAAACATGTACCAATTACAAAAACTTTTTTTTTAGTGGGTACACTCTCTCTTTGCGGTATTCCACCCTTTGCCTGTTTTTGGTCTAAGGATGAGATTCTTAATGATAGTTGGTTGTATTCACCAATTTTTGCAATAATAGCTTGTTCTGCAGCAGGATTAACTGCATTTTATATGTTTCGAATTTATTTACTTGTTTTTGAGGGATATTTAAACGTTCATTTTTTGAATTTTAATGGAAAAAAAAATAGTTCATTCTATTCAATATCTTTATGGGGGAAGAAACAAGTAAAACTTAAAAGAAAAAACGAAAATTTTTTCTTAGTTTTACTAAAAATAAAAAAGAATGAAATAACTTCTTTTTTTATCCGGAAGAGATATCTACATCGCGTTAATCAAAATATTAAAAATATAAAACATCTTGTTTTTGGTATTATGCATTTTGGCACTAAAAAAACTGCTTGTTTATATCCTAATGAATCTAACAATACTATGCGATTTTCTATGCTTATTTTAGCGCTCTTTACTTTATTCGTTGGTGCTGTAGGAATTTCTTTCAGTCAAGACGGAATACATTTGGATATTTTATCAAAATTGTTAATTCCGTTTATAGATCTTTTACATAAAGATTCAGAAAATTTTATGAATTATTATGAATTTTTCACAAACGCAACTTTTTCTTTGAGTTTCACTTTTTGGGGAATATTTCTAGCGTCTTTTTTTTACAAATCGGTTTATTCCTATTTAAAAAATTTGAATTTATTAAATTTATTTGAAAAAAGTTTTCTTAAAAAAAATGTTGCCGATCATTTTCAAAATATCATATATAATTGGTCGTATAATCATGGTTATATAGATCTTTTTTATGAAAAATCTTTAATTGCTAGTATCAGAAGATTAGTGAAATTAAATTCTTTTTTTGATAAAAAAAGAATTGATGGAATTACGAATGGAATAGGTATTACAAGTTTTTTTCTAGGAGAAGCTATCAAATATGTGGGGGGGGGGCGAATAGCTTCGTATATATTATTGTATATTCTAGATATATTAATCTTTCTAGTAATTTTATTGTTACATCGAAACAAATAAATATTGATGAATCTCATGAATATGGAACTCGGTAAGAAAAGGGGATTTAAAAATTGAAAAAGAAGATTCTGAAAGAATCTTCTTTGAATACTAAAATTACGTATTGAATTTGGATTCTTGTATCCATAATTCAAAAAGTTTTTTTGACTATTGCCGAAGAACTGAAATAAAAGATAGGGTATAGCTATGACAGTTATTGTATGGGGTCTACCCAATGCTAAATGCAAAGGCGCATAATAGATAGACATGAACATTATGAGCTGTCCCGTAATAAACCCAGTTGTTGCTGCTATTTTCTTCTCGGTTCCTTCTTCCACAAGTCTAGCTCGAAGAAGGAAGAGATAAGAGGGCCCTATGGAAAATGTGGTCATAAATCCATAATAGAGTCCGACCACAACTATCGAATTCATTATCTTCATGCATAAGAATACTAGATTCTCCAGTATAAAAGATTGAAAAATCATCTCAAACCTCTCTTTTTCTTTTCTATTGCAATTTTTGGATTATTATATAACGATTTTTCAATTTTCAATTTTGCATAATTTTCCATTTATAGAAATAGATAGACTAGAAATAGAAACGACATCTCTTATCTCAATAACACCAAAGATAGGGATATTAAATGAATGGAATTAGTTTATGGATGTAATATAATGAAATAGAGCCAGTTTGAGGTTCCCTATGAAATGAGGCATGGAAGGGAGCCGCTGTGAAGAAATTTGACGAGTTACGAAGGAAACTTCGAGTTCCTATTGGTCATGGGTTGAGAACGGGAATTGAACTCTATGAGATCGAATTTCCCGTTGTTCCTCAGTAGCTCAGTGGTAGAGCGGTCGGCTGTTAACTGACTGGTCGTAGGTTCGAATCCTACTT
>NC_140795.1:49855135-49862635 GCF_037176805.1 Vigna unguiculata | reverse complement strand
CCAGCGGGCGGATAAAGTACATTAAATAGTTCGTTTTAGGAATTGGCGACTTACCCATTCAATGACTTTGGCACCGGACGTTCCCAAAATGGATAGTGTACTTTCGGGTCGGGTGAATTCAAAATATAGACGCCTATTGGCATTCCAACCTTTCTTCTCCTTTCAGGGCCTATCCGAAAACAAAAATAAAATTCAATACTTCTTGGTTGTGAATATCTGAATAGGACAAACCGCCCCGTGGATCTCTTTGCTTCGGAACAAAACAATTCGAATTAGGCTCGGTCAACTGGAATGTGTATTATCGATATAGGGGATCTTTCAAGTGAGAAGATCCATCGACCTGAGACGAAGAGAAAGAAAGGTCTATCTATTTTTTTTTTAGTTATTCAGTTAAACCAATGATTCGTTATTGGAGCAGCTAGCAACAACTATCTCATCTGGGAAAAGCCATCTTTTTCTCAACAATGTCTTTGTCATTTGATCCAATAGCGCTTCGTTAGATAGGAACAGATTTGATAAATATTGATAACTCTCAGATAGAGTATTAGAAGGGAAAAATCCTTTAGATGATGAACTATTGATTCTAAGCCATCTCTGGCAATGAATCAACAATTCAAAATGCTTTTCTTGCGTATTCTTGATAAACCAGTGTTTATATATAGATGTAGGAAGATTTGTTTGGGAAGTAAGAAGTTCCCTTGACATCTCTTCATCTGTAAAGAATTGTCGATGTGAAAACACAGAGACAAAAGGCTGATCTTTGAATAGGAAAAAGAGTGGATCCACGGGGTCCCAAATGAATTGGCTTATTCGAAAAAAGCCCTGTTCTTTGGAAGATCTATCTCGTGTCTGGTACTGCATGGTTCCACCCTGCAAGAACTCTGAATCATTCTCTTGAAGCTCATCCTCTTCATCATAAATGATCCGCTTGTCCCGAAATGACCTGGCCCAATAGGGAAATCCCAAATTATTGGGCCTTTCAATACAATCAAATAGAAAGCCCCAAGGGCGCCATATTCTAGGAGCCCAAACGATGTGATTGAAAAAATCCTCCTCTATCTGTTGCGGGTCGAGGACTCCTCCCCCTTCTTCAAACTCCGATTCATATTTTTCATAGAGAAATCTCTGATCAACGATAGAATAAGATCCATTTTGAATCCTATTTAAGGGATTCCTTGGTTCGGACCGAAGAAGCAATGTCACTCGATCCTTATCAAATTGACTGCAATCTTTTTCTGTACGTGAGGATCCCACCAGAGCGCCTTCTACTTCTAATAGGCCATGAACTAGATCATAATTCTTCTCAACGAGTCCATAAGATGTGATCCCATTTTTTTCATCAGGTCCGGGTAGAGACCAAAGGTCTTGAGCGACCGATCCGGCAGAACAACTCAAAAGGTAAAGAAGTATCGTTAATTTCTTCATACTCGTTCCAAGTTCGAAGTACCATTTGTACAAATAAGAATCCCCCCCGTCACATGATTTCTTCTTCATATAGATAGATATAGGATCTATGGAGCAATTACTTAGAAGTACATTTTGTGAAACAGCCCTTCCTATCTGATAGAAAAGGATCCCATGATCCTGAACCGATCTTACCTGAGATCGGAAATCCCAAGTTTGTCTATGAAGAACAGAACTAATTATATTAGTGTCTATGATGGATTTTTTTTGTATAATACTAATCGATAGGGCCTCATTGTTAAGTGCTACAAGATCTCGTACATTTGAACCCATCGTCGTGGACCCGAATCCATTAGTATGGGACATTTTCTTTTCCAAGTGAAATCCCCTAGTATAAGAAAGAGTGAAAAAGTGTTTTCGTTGTTGTGGAATAAGAAGCCTTCGTATCTTAATGCATGTATTGAATTTATTCGGAGCTATTAGAGCTGGATCTACTTTTTGGGGAATATGAGTCGAAGCAATAACAAGAATATTTCTAGTGGAACATCTTTCACAATCCCTGGAGAGATAGTTCACTAAAAGACCGAGGGATAAGTAATTCGACTCAGTCACATCCAGATCATGAATGTTAGGAATCCATATTATGCAAGGAGACATTGCTTTTGCTAATTCGAAGTGAAAGGTGATATAAAATCGGTCTATTTCTGGCATCATATCCATAGTTAGCGTATTCATCATAGTTAGAAGCTCCAGCTCCATATCAAGGTCACGGTCGATATCGTCACTATCGTCACTATCATCAATATCGTCACTATCATCAATATCGTCACTATCATCAATATAGTCACTATTATCAATAAGAAAACCCTTAGGCTTGTTATCCAGGAACTTGTTCAGAAATACTGTAATGAAAGGAACATAGGAGTTTGTCGCTAGGTATTTGACCAAATAGGATCGTCCAGTTCCTATAGAACCTATCACTAAAATACCCCTACTAGGGGGAGGTAGGGCTAAGCGGAGCGAAAAGGGTTTTCCATGAGATGGGAAATGCAAACTATTAGCCCCCCACAAGGTGTGTGAATAAGTAATTGTCTGATAATTAGCAAGGAATATACGTCTTTCTACTAAACAGGATGTATTGAATTCATAAATCATTAGATACTTTTTTTGAATGTCAACTAAGTATCGTAAGTAAATTGCTCCCGGTTGTTCACTTATTTGATAACCAGAGTTATTCTTTGATAAAAGATCACTATGAGTAAGACTCAATAGAATTTGATCAATCCTTTTTTCTGTTGTTAAGGTAGAAAACTGAACCAAGAATTCTTTTTCTTTATCATCAATCGAATCAGTGTTCGAGACCCAGGATTCTATTTGATCATCAATCCAATCACCATTCACGTTTTTTATTTTTCTTATCAAGGAATAGATTGCTTTACTTGGATGACTTAGATGTCTCGTATTTCTCGAAAAAGCGATTCGATTGATGGGATTTGGTATAATACTTATGAGATCGATGAGATTCCAATATTTATTCTTAGAACGTATGGATTTGACCCCATAAGCGGGACCACCACCCCATAGCATGTTGCTACCAAAAGCAAAACTCCGTATTTCTTCTAGAGAATCTCCTAATTGTTCCAGAGCAACTAGAAAGATATTCTTTAACCAGAAAGAATTCAGTTCAGATGTAGGATACCTATCCAGAAGTTTTCGCAACTCAATCATGTATGATGGAATCATCAAAGATTTTACCTTTTCGAACTCTGTCTGTAACTCACTATAGACTCGAGAAACAAAGAGAAGATGTGTACGAACGAGATATCCAGCAACAAGGAGAAGGAAAAGGATTGAATAGAAGAACTCCTGAACATTTAGCGATCTCAGATGTGTCGATATCAATAGTAACTCATTATTTCGATGAGTCATTTCTTCGGACAGAAGAAGATTATGGAAACAATTACCCGGAATCTCACTTATCAGATTCCATTGTGGAAGACACAATGGAATCTGACGAATTCGCCATAATATATCTGACCCATGCATAATATCATGAAAAATGGATACAAATTTTTGGCTGCTACTTAGTATCGGCAATAGGTCTGAAAAAGTATCTAAAAATATGAAATTTAGATATTTGTACCCCGTCGAGGTAAGGAACCATGGTATATATGTTTGGAATAGATTCCATTTTGAGAGAGTTGAAAAAACACTATCTTGTTGAAAGGTTCTATACATCTGACCTTTCTCAAGGCATTTTTGTAGACAAGAACTCCGTTTTTTCCTTTTTTCGGATGGTAAATATTTCTCAGAACATGGAGTGTGAATCCAACCCATGTTTGAATTGAAATTGAGATACTGATACAAGTTCTTCCCTTCTGAATCAGGTATATTCATATCTGAAAGAGGTTGACAATAAGTTTTTTCAAAATGGACTATTTGTCCCTCTGTTAGAGGTGTTCCAGAAATGTCTGCGATCGAGTAAATAGCTCCACGAACGAATGGATCGTATCGAATTGGAAAATGGAAAGATTTGTAGAAGTTATACCCTTCGTCGCCACTTTGCGGAAAATCGTTAGGTATCAATATGTTAGATACCTGTAACTCGATTGGTGAAATAGTATCTCTCTTCAAAAAAGCATGTTTTTTTTGACCATCGCAAAAAGAAAAGATTTTGTTGCGAATGAACAAGATTTTGAGGAATTGTCCATACGTAAAATCATAATTATTGATACGGGCCTTTTCCACATAAAAAGGGAATCTTTTGTTACAATAGAAGCAGAAGTGATATTGATTATTCAAGAATCGAAGTCGATTTGCTTTATAAAAATAGTATATCAATGAACTTCTATGAAATGGTTTCACGGGATTCAGCCAATTGTCTGGATCGTGGGATATCATTGAGAAATAGGAATCTGTGTTATCAAAAGATTTCCTGCGATTCTTTCTAGTATGGAATGAGTCAATCATCCACTTTGGTATCTTATTGAACAAAAATGGTGATATTGTTCCTCCATTGATCAAGAATTTCGATTTTTGGGAAGTATCTTGGTCATCCAATAATAAGGGTTTCCTTTTTTTCAAATGAAAGATTTGAAGACCTATTGATTCTAATAACTGATTACAGAGTGGATCATTCGGACCTTTCAATTCATAGATGTGGATCTCGGACCTATGAATGGGGATACCCCCAAAACTCACAAATAAAAAAGAAGGAAGTGAGTTAGACAAAAAGAGAAGAAACTTGGGCAAAAAAAGAAGTAACTTGGACAAAAATAAACAAAGTGACTTAGACAAATCTTTTTTGTCGATAACCTCAGACCAATCAATCGAATATTGATTAATATGTAATCGATCGAACACTACTTGAAAACGGCTATTCTGCTCAGAAATGAAATAGTCCAAATGTTCCTGGAAATTCTTGCTCCCATTGGACCATTTGTATCTATATACATTAGGATCCCAATTCATAGATCTCTCCGTTCGAGAAATCAAAATAAGAGGATCGAACCACTTCTTCTGACTCTTTTTCAAATTTGATAAATGTTGGTTGATCGTGTATTTCATTCTAGTTCGATGATTCAGAGTATCATTTCCTATTTGATACCTTTGAATTCCATATTCGAAGTTGCAATTGAATCGATTCAATACATTTCTTATGTAACCATGGGTGCTATATTGGATTTGAATCAGATTTCGGATCAATCTATATTGATTGACTGCCTCCATTATGTTGTTGCTAGCAAATACAACTATTTTAGGTTTTGGATCTTCCACATTATTTCCGCAAGAGGTCTGGACCCATTTTTTTATGATCCTTCGATAAAAAGATTCATTCTCTTCATAAAAAAGAGGAGGTAGAACCAATAAAGAGTGCTTTTTCGATTCATCCCTGGAGTTCAATAACTCATTCAAGAAATGTTTTTGATCCAATCCGGAGGAATCCATAGAAAAATCAAATTCCTTATGATACACCAGATCCGGCTCGGTTATTGATAGAGTGAATAGATCTGCCATTTCTTGAAATATATCTTCTGATTCAAAATCGTGGTGTAACGTGTATCTCCCCCTGTTCCGGTCATGGAATAGATGAAATAAACCCCAAAATGGATTTTTGTTCAAGAATGAAATCTTATTGGAACTGTCCAGTTCACCCTTTGGAACCATATCACATCCTCGATAGGATGAAATAGGATGAATTGAGACGGTATTTTGTAAGTACATAATTATCTTGAATAAATTCACTATTTCTTTCTTTTCCGATCGCCTGGAAAAAGCAAGATGTTTCTTTTGTTCTTTTTTCAACAATTTCTGATCTCTAGTAGACCTATCAGTAGGATTCGAACCCAGATGAAGTTCTGACCATCTGTCAGAGAAAAAAGAACGAGTGGCTCTTGCAGGATTCCCAAAAAATTCTTCGATTTCTTCCGGAAGCAGATGATTATTCATCTGCTTCTCACGTTCCATGAATAGTCGGCACATTGAGGAATATCCAGAAAGGATTTTAAGGAATCGCTCTGATTCTATCTCTGTTCGTTCCGTTTGAAGAAAGGAAGGATCCCAACAAAGAATCGATCTTTCTTTTAGTTGTTGAATCTCTCTTTGATTGATCAATGTGTGATATTTCGAATCCTCATTCCTAATGGAATCGAAAGAATCCTTGGATTGATCAGAAGATCCTTTCAATTGGCTAGAATCCGTTACTTGAATGAAACTAGATCTCGTGGAATCATATTGAAGATTTGATGATACATTCCGTACCTTGCTAAAAAACCGATCCTTGTTTCCCAACCACACATTGTCTAACCAAATCCAATTCTCTCGTGACATGTTCCTCAAAAAATCCGATTCGTGCGGACTCTCCCCCAACTAACGAAGAGATCTTGACGGAATTGCCACATATGAAATTGAGCACAATTTTGCAAAGAAATAGCCCGCTTGTTTCTCAAGAAGAGATGCGAAACATGCTCAATATCATTTGATTGAATAATTGACCCAGTCCCTTGTTGTTTGAAGAAACCCTCCACTTCCTTTGGTATTTTTTCACGAAAAGCAAACATGAGATAATAAATCCAGTCTTTCACTAAGATTTCGAATAGCTGTCCCGAATTCAAGTTGATTATGTTTCGCCTCTTTCTCGGGGAAAGACGATCAAAAAATTCCCAATCATGGTCCTTACGGATCGGATCATCCATATAATATACAAAAAGGAACTCCAGATATTTGATATCTTTCTCTTTGAATGAGATCTCAATTCCAGCGATGGTTTCATTAGATATCTTACAACTAGAATCGCTCTTTTTTCCTATCCAGTTCCTCCACCACCGCGAATCCCAGTTAAATTCAGGCATGATATACTTTTTAGTTATTGGGAGAACCCGAGTACTCTCTTTCGGATCCAGGAAAGAACTCTCAGAGATCTTTTTTCCTTTTGGAAGATACAGGAGCGGAACAATCAACCTATTGATATTGGAAGACTCAGATGATTCTTCCAATGTATCATTTTTGGGTCCAATGGAATTCATAGGTATAGGAAGAAGCCTTGTCAAATAGGGATTTTTTCTTTCGACCATTTTTCGATTGTTAATACGATATATAAGGACCGCTACTACAAAGAGTACTACATACTTGATCGTGAAATATCGATTGCTTGTTGAACCCTGTGAATTGCGTGAAAGTAGGATACTCCAAATTCGGGAGTCCAAGAGTTTTATAAAACTCTCTTGATGGAAAAAAATATGAATGAAAAATCCCGCTGAATTGAATTGGGTCCATGAATCTAAGAAATAGCGAGAATTCTTGATTTCTCTCAATATCTCTCTCAATTCGAAAATCCAGGATTTGAATTGATGTCCTTTCATCGAATCCTCCTAATTGCATTGATTTATCCGAAAGATTTCACTTCAATTGGAATTTGGTTATTCACCATGTACGAGGATTCCCGCTAAGCATCCATGGCTGAATGGTTAAAGCGCCCAACTCATAATTGGCGAATTCGTAGGTTCAATTCCTACTGGATGCACGCCAATGGGACCCTCCCTCCAAAAAGTCTATCGGATTTTTGTTCAAGAATGAAATCTTATTGGAACTGTCCAG
>NC_140795.1:49812635-49852635 GCF_037176805.1 Vigna unguiculata | reverse complement strand
TGAACATCCATTTTTAAATAGTAATGCATAAAGAAATATTACAAAATTGAATTCTTAGTAAAATGAAGTTCAACTCATTTCTTTTAGAATTCATTAAATGAATTCAATAATTCATAATAATAATAAAATTCTTTTTTAATGAAGAATTCAATCAATTCAATATTTTATTGATTTGTCAAAATAGACTCTTATGATAAAGAAGAACCTCTATACAGAAGCCTTGTCTTTTGGTCAAATCAAAAAAAAAGGTTCATGTCTATTTTATTTACAACACACAGTACAAATAGTAATTGATGTGATTTGTACATAAATAAAACATTATGATACTTGAATTTCTATTTGAATTTTCTATTTGCTTTAGTTGAATATCTTCTTTTATTCGATTTTTTGAATTGTTTATTTTACAATAGTCGATGATAGTCACAATAGAAATTTCAACGAACTTAGTCAATGAGCTATAATGAGTTATAAAGATCTATCTATAGATAAAAAATACACAAATAAGAAATATCATTTTATGTAAGGAGTATGTTGATTATATAAAAAGTAAGAGGCAACAATTTTTTTCGTTTACCATGGGGAAGGACACTATCGCCAACATAATAACCTATATACGAAATGCTGACATGAATAAAAAAGGAATGGTTCAATTACCTTTTACTAACATTACAGAAAAAACTGTAAAAATACTTTTACGAGAGGGTTTTGTTGAAAACATCAGAAAACATAGAGAAAACGACAAATATTTTTTAGTTTTAACTCTACGGTATCGAAGAAATAGAAAAGAATCATATAAAAGTTTTTTCAATTTAAAACGAATAAGTACACCTGGTCTACGAATATATTACAATTATCAACAAATCCCTCGAATTTTAGGAGGCATGGGGATTGTCATTCTTTCAACTTCTAGAGGTATAATGACAGATCGAGAGGCTCGATTAGAAAAAATCGGCGGCGAAGTTTTATGTTATATATGGTAATCTTTCTAATATCCGAATTCGATGAGAAACTTGTATCCATTTCATTTATGTAAAAAAAAAAAAGAGAGATAAAACGCAAGTTTCTAATAGAACTTCATCCCTCATAGATAGAAATATATCTATTTTTTTTAGATAGATATATTTATTGATGAATGTAAGAAGGGATTTCACTGGAATTGTAAAAAAAAGGGAAATTCACGAAGATTTAATTACTAAATGAATAACTTATCCATAAATTATTTGCCCGGGGTTTAAGGTTTATATACAATTAATGCAAATTGGATTTTTATTTCTATTCTAGAATATGTTTCCAATACTTTTTCTGGACATACGATAAGAAAATAAAAAAGAGAAGTCACTCAATTGAATTAGGATGTTTTTTAATCTCAACTTTATTTTCTATTTTATTGAGAAAGCCACTAATAGACGTTCAAATAGACGTTCAAAATGTAAGGAACCTTTATTTTCTTCCACAATTTTGGATTAACTAATTAAGGAATGTAAAATATGAAAATAAACGCCTCGGTTCGTAAAATTTGTGAAAAATGTCGATTGATTCGAAGACGAGGACGAATTATAGTAATTTGTTTCAATCCAAAACATAAACAAAGACAAGGATAATATTTGAACAAACAGAAGCTTTCTAAAAAAATAGACTAGATAAAAAAAGAGAGAAAATTATAAAATTATCTAGAATATATATTATTCTATGAAAATGAAAAATCCATTTTTTAAATATTATTGATATTTCAACTTTTAACTTTGATTTCAAAAATTGTATTTGATATTAATCAAAAGCAAATAAAAAGAATATAGAAAAAATCGAATATCAAATTCGAAAAGAATTGGAAAAGGATCCGTTTTTGACATGAAATGGATATCTCCATACCCTAGATCTATCTTATTTTTTTTTTTTTAATGAAATATTGTATTGAAATAATCGAATATGGCAAAATCTATACCTAAAAAAGGTTCACGTAAAAATGTACGTATTGGTTCGCGTAATTATACTCGTAAAATACCAAAGGGAATTATTCATGTTCAAGCTAGTTTCAACAATACTATTGTGACTATTACAGATGTACGAGGTCGGGTGATTTCTTGGTCCTCCGCGGGTACTTGTGGATTCAAGGGTACACGAAGGGGAACACCTTTTGCCGCTCAAACTGCAGCAGGAAATGCTATTCGAACAGTATCGGATCAAGGCATGCAACGAGCAGAAATCATGATAAAAGGGCCTGGCCTCGGAAGAGATGCAGCATTAAGAGCTATTCGTAGAAGTGGTATACTATTAAATTTTATACGAGATGTAACTCCTATGCCACATAATGGATGTAGGTCTCCTAAAAAAAGACGTGTATAAAACTAAAAATAAACATTAAAAATAGTTCAAGAGAAAAAAACAAGTCAAGAGTTTTATCAAAATAATTACTATGGTTCAAGAGAAATTAAGAGTCTCTACTCGGACACTACAATGGAAATGTGTTGAATCACGAATAGACAGTAAGCGTCTTTATTATGGACGCTTTATTCTGTCCCCACTTATGAAAGGTCAAGCCGATACAATAGGCATTGCAATCCGAAGAATTTTACTCGGAGAAATAGAGGGAACATGTATCACACGTGTAAAATCAGAGAAAATACCACATGAATATTCTACCATAATAGGTATTGAAGAATCAGTACATGAAATTTTCATGAATTTGAAAAAAATTGTATTGAAAAGTAATATGTATGGAACACAGGACGCATGGATTTCTTTCAAAGGTCCTGGATATATAACCGCTCAAGACATCATTTTACCACCCTCGGTGGAAATCGTTGATAATAGACAACATATAGCCAACGTAACAGAACCTGTTAATTTGTGTATTGAATTAAAAATTGAGAGAAATCGTGGGTATCGTATAAAAACATTAAAAAACTTTCAAGACGGAAGTTATGATATAGATGCTAGATTCATGCCTGTTCGAAATGTAAATTATAGTATTCATTCTTATGTCAATGGGAATGAAAAACAAGAAATACTTTTTCTGGAGATATGGACAAACGGAAGTTTAACTCCTAAGGAAGCCCTTTATGAAGCCTCCCAAAATTTGATTGATTTATTTCTTCCCTTTTTACACGCAGAAGAAGATAACTTTCATTTAGAAAAAAATCAAGACAAAGTGACTTTGCCCCTTTTTACTTTTCATGATATATTGGTTAAAGATAAACTAAGGAAAAATAAAAAAGAAATAGCATTGAAATCTATTTTTATTGACCAATTAGAATTACCTCCCAGGATCTATAATTGTCTCAAAAGATCCAATATTCATACATTATTAGAACTTTTGAATAACAGTCAAGAAGACCTTCTGAAATTTGAACATTTTCGCGTAGAAGATGGAAAATCTATATTGGACATTTTAAAAATACAAAAGTATTTTGCATAAAATTGAAATCTATTGACATAGGATTTTTTCAAATTGATTTTTTTTCTAAACTCAAAATGAAAGGTCAAAATATGTAATTTAAATATTTAGAACAAATCCTAATGGTCAGAATATATCTAAAAAGGAATAGATGTATCTAGGGATTAGTAGGTTCAGAAAGAATTCTCCCTAGATATACAATACAGATGTCATGATATTTTATTTCAAAATGAATTCAAAATGAAACCAATCTTATAATTTTAAAAAAGACCTAACGTTAGGGATTTCTCAATAGGTAATGTTGCTCCAATACCTAACCAAAGGGCAACTACAGTACCAATCAAAAAGATGGTAGTTGCTACTGGGCGGCGAAATGGATTTTGGAATTTATTAACATTCTCCAAAAAGGGTACTGTTAATAATCCCGTAGGTACCGAAACCATTAAAAGAACGCCCAATAACTTATTGGGCACTGTACGAAGTATTTGAAATACGGGAAAAAAATACCATTCAGGTAGTATTTCCAAAGGAGTTGCAAAAGGATCCGCAGGTTCCCCAATCATGGATGGTTCTAGAACCGCTAAGCCTACGTTACAGGCAATAGTACCTAGAATTACTACTGGAAAAATATATAAAAGATCGTTAGGCCATGCGGGTTCTCCATAATAATTATGACCCATTCCCTTAGCCAATTTAGCTCTTAATACAGGATCATTCAAGTCAGGTTTTTTTGTTATTGGGATAGGTGAATTCTTATAGATCCATCCTCCAAAAGAACCGGATATGATAATTTTTCATCATCCGGCTCGAGCACTAATCAAATTTTTCTTCAACTGTATCTATAGAATAAACTAGAAAAAAATGTATGTGTTATCCACACATATATGAAGATTCTAAATAATAAAAGAAACTTGATTCTATTCTCTTTTTCCAAAGTTACCATTTTTTATTGAAAAAAAAATTAAGTTCTTTTTAAGTAAATTTTAGTAAACGCTCAATACCCGAGTAGACTTTTCAAGTTGATAATGCTTTCTGGGTGATCTCAAACTTTGCAATTGTTATCCTATCAAAAAAAAATCTTGATACTTTTTATGTACAAAGAATTTACTTGTTACTAATATAACCTAACTTGCGTTGTTCTTTAGATCTACTTTGTTCACTCCAATAGTATCAGAAATCAAATCAATGCATAGGAAATGAATGCGTTGTCATACTATATAGAATTCAGACTATATCACATCACTTCTTTTACTGGATCTTATGGAGCCTGTTGATGCAGAATAAAATCGAGTCTGATCATAGAAAAGATTCTCTTCAAGTAAAACCAGCCTACCCTCTCTGTAAGAGCCTTGCTTGGTGGTTGGAAAAAAGACACATTTAATTGTAAATTATAATGTGGCAGATAAGATAAAGTCATATATCTGCGCGGCCAAATAAATAGTTCAAGTCACACACTCCCATAATCCATTTTTTTTGGAGAATTCCCTTCAACTATTTTTGTATGTAAAAAAAATTCAATTTTTGTTAAGTTGAAGAAAAATATCTAAATACATGTTTTATTTTGTTTTATAATCCATAATTGTAGCAATGAAAAAAAATCCTCCCCAAAATACAAAATGATAATGAAGTGATTACAAATATCTATGACCCATATTCACTATAAAGGACCAGAAATGCCTTGCTTACGTATCATTGAAAAGTGCATTAACATAAATACAGCAGTAAGAAGAGGTAATACAAAAGTATGCAAACTATAAAAACGAGTTAAGGTAGATTGGCCCACACTGGAACTTCCGCGTAATAATTCTACCAAAGACGATCCTATTACAGGAATAGCTTCGGGTACGCCTGTTACTATTTTTACTGCCCAATAACCAATTTGATCCCAAGGTAAGGAATAACCAGTTACACCAAAAGATGCAGTTAATACAGCCAAAACTACACCCGTAACCCAAGTTAATTCGCGAGGTTTTTTAAAACCACCTGTAAGATACACACGAAATACGTGTAGAATCATCATTAAGACCATCATACTTGCCGACCATCGATGAACTGATCGGATTAACCAACCAAAATTAGCTTCAGTCATTATATATTGAACAGAAGCAAAAGCTTCAGTAACGGTTGGGCGATAATAAAAAGTCATAGCAAATCCTGTTGCTACTTGGACTAAAAAACAAGTAAGTGTAATTCCCCCTAAACAATAAAATATGTTCACATGAGGCGGAACATATTTACTGGTTATATCATCGGCAATCGCCTGAATTTCAAGACGTTCTTCGAACCAATCATAAACTTTATTGAGATAGGTAACCCAAAGGAACCCCCCCAGAGAACCGTATATGCGAATTTCATCTCGTACGGCTCAAACAAAAATACCCAAATATTGATTGTAACAAAAACAGATATCCGTAATAGAAAGTTTGAAACTGCTTTATTTAATCCTATGATTCTAATTTTCTCTTACGATAAAAAAGAAATAAAAATCCGAAAGCTATTCTTTTTTGTTATAATGCCAAAATATCAAGTCGGCGCACCCGTCTTTATCGTGATCTTTTAAGGCCTCTTGAATATTCTTTACTTCTTTTTATTTGTATAATGTGAATTTACTGCTGTCTTCTTTATTCTTGAATTTTTATTATTGATAAGGATTCTCTTGTTAGGACCATATGAATGAATAAAAAAAACCTCAGATTCATACTAGAACCACGATGATTCAAAACAATTTTTAATCGAAGTCCAAAAATTCCCTGAGTAAGAATTGCTGGATCATCACTTCTTCAATGAATAGATAAAATATAATGAAAAAATTCAAGGAAAGGTTTGTCCTTTGCTCAAAATAAAGACAAACTGGAGAAGCTTGAAAGAATCAAAATTTTTCAATATATTTTTAGAACTCTTTGAAAAGGTTTTTAAATCCAGTTGCGAGGTCTAAATATTTAGTATGAATCATAGTATTAAGATTTTTAGAATCTATTTTCTATATTCCGTGCTCCAGATACTAGATTAAATATCTGACGGAATAAAACCATCTATATCAAGATGACAGACCCATTTTATGTTCTGTACTTTCAATAGGACCAATTAAAACAAGTCACACACTCATATTCCGGAAATACAGAAACAAAGAAATTCTACGATCAAACTACCACATCAACATGGAATAGACTAAGAAACAATAAGAAACCTAAAGGCTTCACTTTCTATAAACTAATTACTCGATTCTTGTGAATCTAATTGATAGAAATTCCGTCCAATAAAATGGACGAATTATAAATCTCCAAAATAATAGATAGAAATATCGCAAATAGAGCCATTGCAACACCCATCAAAGGAGTAGTTCCCCACCCCGGGGCTACTTTACCATATTCTGAATTTAAAGGTTTCAATAAATTCCCTACAACAGTTCGTCTTGGACCAGATCTAGAATTATCCTCAACGGTTTGCGTAGCCATAAATACTCTTTTTTATTCATTTAGATCTGTTGACTTTGTATACCATTCCGCTGTAAATATAAGGATCTTATCCTATAGATCTATTGTGATCTGGAAACTTTAGAATTAAAATAATGGAAACAGCAACTCTAATTGCCATCTCTATATCTGGTTTACTTGTAAGTTTTACTGGGTATGCCTTATATACTGCCTTTGGGCAACCCTCCCAACAACTAAGAGATCCATTTGAAGAACATGGGGACTAGTTGAAGTAATGCGCCCTCCCTATTGGGGGCTCATTACTTCAATTAAGATAATAAAAAATTATTTGACCTTTTTCGTCGGAACTTTAGGAGGTTCTCTAAAAAAAATCGCGAAAAAAATAATTCCTAAAGTTGAGACTAAGAGGAATGTATAAACCAAAGCTTCCATAAATTTAATCGTGGTTTACAATTATAGCTTTCATACCTGTTTCTTGGGGTGGGGCTCTTTTCGAAAAGAAAAAAAAGAATAAATGCAATGATTCCAATCAAGATTTATCTAGTTCTTTATATGAAATTCAAAATTATAAAAAAGTAGAAAAGAACAAAAGAATGTTATACTACCTGTCTTCTTGTAGTTGGATCTCCAAGTTTTTGGAATGCTCCAAATTCTACTTGAGCATCTAAATCTGGGTCGATACCAGCAAAAACATCTCTGAACAAAGTTCTAGAACCATGCCAAATGTGCCCGAAAAAGAATAGCAGAGCAAATGAAGCATGCCCAAAAGTAAACCAACCCCTTGGACTGCTACGAAAAACACCATCTGATTTCAAAGTAGCACGATCTAATTCAAAAATTTCCCCCAATTGAGCACGTCTAGCATATTTTTTCACAGTAGCGGGATCACTATAACTTACTCCATTAAGCTCACCACCATAGAACTCAACAGTTACACCTACTTGTTCGACACTATATTTCGATTCTGCTCTTCGAAAAGGAACATCGGCTCTAACAATTCCGTCCCCATCTACTAAAACAACTGGAAATGTTTCAAAAAAAGTAGGCATACGACGTACAAAAAGCTCATGTCCTTCTTTATCTCGAAAAATGGGATGTCCTAACCAACCGACGGCTATTCCATCTCCATTGTCCATTGAACCAGCTCTAAATAACCCCCCTTTTGCTGGATTATTTCCGATGTAATCATAAAAAGCTAATTTTTCAGGAATTTTAGACCAAGCTTCTGATAAATTTTGATTTTCGGCTAGCCCAGCACCAACTCTTCGATATATTTCTTGCTGGAAGTATCCCTGATCCCATTGATACCGAGTAGGACCAAATAATTCAATGGGGGTTGTTGCTGAACCATACCACATAGTTCCAGCAACGACAAAAGCTGCAAAAAAGACAGCAGCAATACTGCTAGAAAGGACAGTTTCAATATTTCCCATACGTAATCCTTTATACAGACGTTGGGGTGGACGCACACTAAGATGGAAAAGACCCGCTAATATGCCCAACGTTCCTGCCGCAATATGATGAGAAGCTATCCCCCCCGGAACAAAAGGATCAAAACCTTCCACACCCCACGCGGGATTTACGGATTGTATCCTTCCAGTTAGTCCATAAGGATCAGACACCCATATTCCGGGACCATACAATCCTGTTACATGAAATGCGCCAAAACCAAAACAAGCCACCCCTGCAAGAAATAAATGAATTCCAAAAATTT
The DNA here is from genome assembly GCF_037176805.1 of Vigna unguiculata. NCBI lineage: Eukaryota > Viridiplantae > Streptophyta > Magnoliopsida > Fabales > Fabaceae > Vigna > Vigna unguiculata. Next base: position 49,844,093 of record NC_140795.1, on the reverse strand, counting down.
TTGGCAAATCCAAAGAAGGTTTTCCAGTACGTTCATCACAAAAGATTTCTAGATCCCAATAAACCCAATGCCAAATAGCCGCTAAAAAGCACAAGCCTGAAAACACTATATGTGCTCCGGCCACACCTTCGTAACTCCAAATACCCGGATTCGTTATAGCCCCTCCTGTGATATTCCAACCGCCCCACGAATTAGTTATTCCTAAACGAGTCATGAAAGGTATAACGAACATACCCTGTCTCCACATTGGATCAAGAACAGGATCAGAGGGATCAAAAACTGCTAATTCATATAGAGCCATCGAACCGGCCCAACCAGCAACTAGAGCTGTGTGCATTATATGAACAGAAAGCAAACGGCCCGGATCATTTAAAACAACAGTATGAACACGATACCAAGGTAAACCCATGAAAAAATACCCCTTCAACAAAAAATAGACACTATGTAACTTTATTGCACTGGAAAAAAATGAATATAGCCTTTCAGTAGATTCTCTTGGAAAATGGAACAATCATATTTGTCGAAATCAAAGAAACAGATTTATTCTATACCGGATAAGTAACAATACGCAATGGTGGGGAGACGAAAGGGGTTGACAACTTTCTCTATGACTATTTAAATAAGTAAATGCAGACATATTCGCTTATCACCCCAATGACCCATTTATAACAACTCGACTTTATTTAGTCTTCTTTTTTATAAAAAAAAGCAATATTAATATAAAATCAAGTAAATCTTTTTTAACACGATAAGCTAATTCTTACGTTTCCACACTAAAGTGAGATATATGACTTTATTATTTGTCCATTTTATGCCCATTGGTGTTCCAAGAGTACCCTTTCGAACCCCCGGGGATAAAGATGCATCTTGGGTTGATATATAGTGCGACTTGTCAGATATAGTAGGTTATATGGGATTTACCCGTTTTCTCCCCCGATCGAGATATCCCCGCTTTCACCCCCAAAAGAGAATGATGAAATCATAAAGATAAAAAAATGGGGAGCGTGAAGTGTAATGAAGTACTATTCTATCGATTTTTTCATTTTTAGATAAAATTTCCAGATTATTACTCGAAATTATGAATAATTTATGGTTGGCTTAATTGGACCAATAAAATCAAGTACCCAGGCTCTGTGTAGAAAAAACCAATTGGTAATATTTCTACGATCACTACTTCTATCATATCTATATATTGTATTTTACAAAAAACATTAATAAATTCAGAAAAGGAAGAAGTTCTAACAAAAATACATAGTTTTGGACTATTTGTTCTATATGTGCAAATCCAAATCGGGCAGATCTTTACTCAGAGTAGAAAAGAAACCTAAAAGAATTGAAAAAGTCCATTCAGAAACAAGAAAATTACATTGTGATTCGGCTTCGATCTCGATGAAAGCAATACATCAATGAGAAGATAGTTCACTAAATTAAGTATATTCTTCTTTTTTTTTAGTTCGAAGAAATCCATTAGAAAAAGAGAAAGATTAAAATCGACACATTGATTCCTTTTTTGCTTATATAATTTTTGATGAACTGTATGCATCAAAAGGTGCATGTACGGCTTTTAAGGAAAAAATGGAATCCTAATCAATCGACTTTATCGAGAAAGATTACTTTTTTTAGGTCAAGATGTTGATAGTGAAATATCGAATCAACTTATTAGTATTATGATATATCTGAGCATAGAGAAAGAGAATAAAGAATTGTCTCTGTTTATAAACTCTCCGGGGGGGTGGGTAATACCTGGAATAGCTATTTATGATACTATGCAATTTGTACAACCAGATGTACAGACAGTATGTCTGGGATTAGCTGCTTCAATGGGATCCTTTCTTTTGGCAGGAGGCACAATTACCAAACGTCTTGCATTTCCTCACGCTTGGCGCCAATGATTCTTTTCTTTGAGAATATATAGAATAGATATCTATCTATATATACTATACCTTCGCCATAAAAACCAAAGTAATAATAGCATGGTATTTTGAATTCCATATGCAATTTTTTTGAATCATTTAATTATATATAGAAAGAGTAGTATGAAAAAGAGGGTATTTTCCATTTTATCTGATCTATAAGAAACCTAGTTTCATTTTAGTAGTGTCGCATACTTTTTTGTTTTTTTTCATACCAGAAAGCTTGTAACAATTTTTATTTGAATCAGAAGAAAACTTAATATATGAAAAAAAAAAGAAACTTTTGGATTGTTGAATACCAAAATGATATAAAAAACAACGGAACCATCGTAGTATTTAAAAATAGATTCAAAAAGAAAGTTGGTTATTCTATTGTTTATTATTTAAGGATCCGGATCCAAAAGACCTAGTAGATTTTGTACTTCTTTTTTCTTTGATAGAAAAAAAGAAATTTGTAAATGTAGAAACAAAATTCATCGAAGAAAATACTCTACTCTATCCATAGAGGAAAAAATGAATTGCATAAGTACAAAAGCCGTATGCATCAATACGCAGAAAATGCTTGTACGGTTATTGAATATACTTTTTGCCCTTTATCTTATTTGTCTTTGTCCCTTTTCTGTTACCTTTATTTTGGGAATAAAGACAATCTTTAGCAATCTACCAATATAGTAAAAAGAATTCTAAAAAGATTTATCAAGATAAGGGAAATACTACTTAAGTGATATAATCAGGGTAATGATCCACCAACCTGCTAGTTCTTTTTATGAGGCACAAGCGGGAGAATTTGTCCTGGAAGCGGAAGAGCTACTGAAAATGCGTGAAACTATCACAAGGGTTTATGTACAAAGAACGGGCAAACCTTTATGGGTTATATCGGAAGACATGGAAAGGGATGTTTTTATGTCAGCAGCAGAAGCCCAAGCTCATGGAATTGTAGATCTTGTAGCAGTTGAATAAAAAATTGGTGGCAAAGGTTATTCTAATTAAATACAAGATTGGAAATTTAATTTTTTACTCTATCTTACTTTACATTTTAAAATAAAATCTCTAAGAGTTAATCTATTAATATAGTATATATAATTAATATAGGCTATAAATAAGGAATATAGAATATAAGTAATTCACGGTTAGGATAGATCTAAACCTGCTCATTATACAAAAATATAGATATATATAGTACGACTTACCATGCCAACTATGAAACAACTTATTAGAAACACAAGACAGCCAATCCGAAACGTCACAAAATCCCCAGCTCTTCGGGGATGCCCTCAACGTCGAGGAACGTGTACCAGGGTGTATGTGCGACTCGTTCAGCTTAAATACTAAGAAAAAACAAATTAAAATTTTTCAGTATTGGTAATCAGTTAAGATAGTGTGAATGCAAAAACTACATTCACACTATCTTAACTTAATATATAATTCTTTTCTATATAATTATATAATTCTTTACATTCTTCTATCTTGTATAAAATTTATGGTTTCGATTGGTGCAAAACCAATAATACACATTTGCAATTTCATATGAGAAGGACTTTCCCATCGGTAACAAAAAAAAGTTACCCGTTAAGCGGAGAAAATACTATTTCAATTAAAAATAAAGTATGTCCTTAATGAATGTATTTTGATGGATTTTGTAAGAATGGAATAAGAGGGTCAGCTACCCAGCAAATTTTCATAATTAAATACCGTTACTATAGAATTAGATTTGGTTGTGAAAAAACCTACTTACTCAATATTGCATGGGTAGAGCCACAGAGTGTGAACTGTACAAGTTAACAATAACATTCATTAAATGAATCAAAAATGAAAATAAAAAGGCTCCGGTGTATAGAGAGGACCTGGTCATTTCTAAAAAAAATCATAGAAACGAAGGAACCCACCAATTCATTATAAAAATATGTGTCCTATTTCATTTACTATTTTTATTTTATTTGATATCTAGTATCTATACAATTTCTGATTTTGAGGTTAAATGTTTAATATAAAAAATCGTGGTTGGGGCGGTTATAGTAGCAAGAGCCGTTGGAATTTTTTTTTATACATCGGAAGAATCCATTTTTGTTATTAATAGACTAGGAAGAAAAAAAGAATAACTGAAAAATGAAAAAGTTATTCCTGAAAATATCATTTATTAAATGACCAGAATTAAACGAGGATATATAGCTCACAAACGGAGGACAAAAATTCGTTTATTCGTATCAAGTTTTCGCGGAGCTCATTCAAGACTTACCCGAACTATTACTCAACAGAAATTGAAAGCTTTAGTTTCGGCTCATCGGGATAGAGATAGGAAAAAAAGAGATTTTCGTGGTTTATGGATTAGTCGAATAAATGCAGTAATTCGCGAGAATCAAAAAGTATCTTATATTTATAATAATTTAATGAATAGTCTATACACCAAGCAATTGCTTCTTAATCGTAAAATAGTTGCACAAATTGCTATATTAAAAGAGAATTGTCTTTTTATGATTGCCGATAATATCATAAAAACTTAAAACCCCTTATTTACTGCAGGAAGGTATAGACTAGAAATTTGTTTATTTTGATAGCTTTATCATACGATAAAGCTATCAAAATAAACAACCATGCTTAAAAAATTATTCTTCGTTACCTATTATCTTTTTTATTCCAACAAAAAAATCAAATGGAATTATCCTAATTTTGAACAAAACATCAATCCATGTTTAATTCGAATCTAAATTCAAATTGGATTTCGAATTTTTAATTTCTATTTTTTTTTCTTAAAGGAGTAATTTTAGCAGTCGACTCGCTTTTTTCAAATTGTTTTTCGTTATTAAGAAAAGGTAACGAAGATAAAATACGAGCTTGTTTTATAGCAACAGTAATTAATCGTTGTTGTTTTAAGGTCAATCTATTTACACGTCTAGATAATATTTTTCCTTGTTCACTAATAAATCGACAAATTAAACCCATGTTTTTATAATCAATTCGGTCCCCCGATTGAATCGGGGGCAAACGTCTACGAAAAGATCGCTTGGATTTAATAAAGAGTCGCTTAGGTTTTTCCATAGTTTATTTATTCCTATTCCAAAAATAACATTGATTTAAATAAATATAATTATAATAAAGGATTTGTATTTTTTTTCTTCTTTAGCATATGTTGTTATATAACGACGGGGACATCATTTTCTCAATTCCAATCGACTAGGCGTATTGTGTCGATTCTTGTTAGTAATCTATCTAGAAATACCGCTTTATTCCTTATTTAGACTCTTTTTATCACAACCAGTACCTTCCAAAAGAACACTTACTCGGATATCTTTACCCTTGGACATGACCCTCCTTTGGGTTTTTAATTCACTTATAACTCTTTTCGGATTCGAATCTAAGAATCTAAGAAAAAGATGAAAACAACTAAGATAAGATAAAAAAGAAGAATTCGAAAAATTATGAAAGATTTCGTTCCAATTTAATTGAATCTAGTACAAAAAGAATACAAGGATCTGTAACTATATTTCGTTTCAAATTGCCAGTATTTTCGTTTTTTTAAAGTATTTTTTATGATATTGTTGCCCCAACCTATGGATTTCTGCTTTCACTTTCTTTTTCATAGGAATTGAATTAATAATTCAATTCCATTGAAGCCTGGACCAGATCCCGATCCCGAGTGTCACTCCGAATTTCAATGAGGCCAATTTAATCTTTCGTCTTTATCTTTCCTAAAAAAAAAAAAAAGAAGAGTAGGTTAATTACACATATTTAATATATAATTGGACCTTTCATCTTCTTCACCCCTTCCCGTGTCAATAACTAAAATTAAAAAAAGGGGAATATCAATGCATCTGGAAAAAAACGATTGATCTCTATCAATAGACCCGCCAAAGCCCCGAACCATAAAGTACTTACTACTGGTGCCACGGAAAGATATGTTTTTAGATCTCGCATTTCAAATCCTCCTTTCTTTTTATTATTTAAGTATTTTTTCTCTGTTGATATATATCAACAGAGAAAAATGTGGAAAACAAGACAAAGATTCTTTACAATAACACTATAAACAAATGGAAAAGGGATGTAGCGCAGCTTGGTAGCGCGTTTGTTTTGGGTACAAAATGTCACGGGTTCAAATCCTGTCATCCCTATCCCTAACAATTACTTATTCTATGATATTCCGTATTCTATAATATTCCATATTCTATGAGATGAGCAATAAACCGGGAACCTGTGAAGACGAATTCCAATTGAACATACATACTGAATATCTATATGCAAAATGGATTTGGATCATATAATTTTATGAAAACAAAACGCTCTTAGTTCAGTTCGGCAGAACGCGGGTCTCCAAAACCCGATGTCGTAGGTTCAAATCCTACAGAGCGTGATTCTAGTATTATTCGCCTGATAATTACACTGAAATAATTGAACATTCAAAAGAAAGTCTGAATTTTATCCTTGTCGATTAGGATTAAACTAAATAAATAGGGAATCACAAAAAAAGAGACATTAATGAATCAAAGATCCAACTGATCACCTCGTCGGTATTGTAAATATGCAGTTACAAATAATCCAGCCAAAGTAATAGGAATTAAACCTAACACGATTCCAAATAGAAAAACTTCAATCATTTTTATTTGTTCGAAAAGTAAAAAGAAAGGTAATATAATATCTAGCCTTAAACATAAATCTGTATTGATCATAAATCTCAACGATCGAGAATTGTAAATTGACATAGTAAGGAATTCTAGAATGTCTTATACCAAAATTTACTATTCCTCTCAAAATTACAAATCAAATAAGTCGTATTTTACTAAGACCAATAAATAGAGACGAGGTTATAATTAAAACCGATAGTAAAAAACCGAAATAACTAGTGATAGTGGGCATATAGAAACTAAATGAAATATGTTCGTTCTTTTTATACATATGTTTATAAAGCACTTCCCTAAATTTCCATTTTTGAGAGAAAAAAGAAGATAAAAAATCCTACTTGAAAGATACAATTCAAAATTGGCAATTCCTCAATAAATTCAATTATTAGAGACGAAAAAAAAAAAAAGAAATAGAGTAACATAATTTAGAAATAAATTCCTCATCTGTTACATCTACCCATCCTGTGATTTCAAATCAACATACTTCTTAATCAACTCAGGAATTAAGTAAACTGATCTAATGAAAATATTTAGTATTATTCTATAGATATCCAATAGAATTCTGTTTATATTGGAAAAAGAAAAGAAAAATTATGAATATTCAAACAAAGAATAATAACTCTGTTATTTCATTTTATTTCACTTTGAATTAATGTAGAAGAAAATAGAAAAAAAGATCTTCAACAACCACAAAAAATATATTTATTGATTTGGCAATAATTGAATTATTAAAATAGAAAATCTACTTTATGAATTATCTACTTTATTAATTATTAGAAACCCTTTTCTCATATTCCGATTTTAATGGATCTTTAGTTTCTAATCCAAAACTAATAATTTGAAATGTTAAGAACCTTCCTTTTATACTATTACTCTAAAAATTTAATATAAAAAAAATTTTTATATACCCAAACTTTGCAAAATTTTCTATCGGATTTTTGACTACATAGAGACAATCAATGAAAAAAGAAGAAAAAAATCTAGTACTAAAATTTTACACTGATTGTGAAATTTCATTGCTCTGTTAGAAGAAGGATAGCTATACTGATTCGGTATACTCAAAAGACACCGTTGGTACAAAATGGACGATCTAACAAGGATTCTATTTCAGTAAATTTCGCCTTACTGATCTCGTCTTTTATGGACTCGATCCCCCCCTTTTGACTGTACAAGAATATGTGGAGTTCAAGATGTCTGGAAGCACAGGAGAACGTTCTTTTGCTGATATTATTACCAGTATCCGATACTGGATTATTCATAGCATTACTATACCCTCCCTATTCATTGCAGGTTGGTTATTTGTCAGTACAGGTCTAGCTTACGATGTATTTGGAAGTCCCCGCCCAAACGAGTATTTTACAGAGAACCGACAAGGAATTCCATTAATAACTGGCCGTTTTGATCCTTTGGAACAACTTGATGAATTTAGTAGATCTTTTTAGGAGGCTCCAATGACTATAGATAGGACCTATCCAATTTTTACAGTACGATGGCTAGCTGTTCACGGACTAGCGGTACCCACTGTTTCTTTTTTGGGATCAATATCAGCAATGCAATTCATCCAACGATAAACTTAATTTGAATTATAGAGCTATGACACAATCAAACCCAAATGAACAAAATGTTGAATTGAATCGTACCAGTCTCTACTGGGGGTTATTACTTATTTTTGTACTTGCTGTTTTATTTTCAAATTATTTCTTCAATTAATTAGAATTAATAGAAGAAATAGGAATAGTCAATAATATATATATTAAGAATTCTTTTATCCCATTCGGAAGGATATCATTTCATAATTATCTATGACTGTTTGTTAATGTCTTTAGCATGACTGACTACGTGATTAAATGTGGAGGAAAGTGGGATAAATGGCCGATACTACTGGAAGAATTCCTCTTTGGATAATAGGTACTGTAACTGGTATTACTGTGATCGGTTTAATTGGTATTTTCTTTTATGGTTCATATTCCGGATTGGGCTCATCTCTGTAGTAATCGTATTCTATTTGGGTTTTTGAAATGAAAGTGTAAGAACTGAACAGGGATCCACTCTTTCTTTGACGAATGCAAGTGGATCCCCCTTGAGTTCTTAAGAATTCTAATTTTTTTTCATATAAATGACTACTTCTTCCGATGTTTCAAAAAATTCCATTTCATTCTTTTTTTTTTATTTGTTCACTACATATTATTTTACATATTATTTATATACCATAAAAGATTATCTGGCAGAAAGATTCTAAGTTGGAAAAAAGAGAAACTAAGATATAGGATTTTTCAGGAAGGGATTCAAAAATAGTATTTTATTGATATTTTTAGAATATTTCTATTTCAACACAAACAAGAAGGAATAGGAATCGGACTCTAGGAAAGGACAAAGAAAAAAAAAAAAAAGAAAAAACAAAGAATCCCCCTTAGAGTAACTTTTCGATATTTGAATATATATATATATTTTCTATTATACAGATATTATACAGAATATAATTACAAAAATTATCAAAAAAATTGAGTTATTTTTACGAGTTTAATATGTTGATAAATACGCGGAACTAAAAATTCATTTCGAACAATTGAACCTTCTCAAATTGTTTCTTCTTAAGAACTAAAAAGATTTGTGCTAAAATAATAGATGCCAAGAAGAACAAGAGACCTTGAACACGTAATGGATCTTGAAGTACTATTTCCGCATCCCCCTGACCAAATCCACCGACATTAGGATTACTTGTTAATGGCTGATCAAGTTTGATAGATTCACCTTCTGAAACAAGAAGTTCTGGTCCTGGAGGTATAATATCAATCACTTCACGCTCATCTAATGCATCTACTATAGTGATTTCGTATCCCCCTTTTTCTTTTCGTATGATTTTTTTGACTATACCTGCTGCTGTAGCATTATAAACATTATTATTACTCTTGCTCCCGTCAAGATAAATCTGGCCCCTTCCCCTGTTCCCGCCTACATATATAGGATATTTTAAGAAATGAATATCTCTTTTACTAGCGGGATCCGGGGAAAGAATAGGAAACGTGATTTCATTATATTTCTGACCAGGAACAGGGCCTACTACAAGAATATTTTTTTTTGTAGGGCGATAGTTTTGAAAAGACAGATTGCCTATCTTCTCTTTAATCTCAGGCGAAATACGATCGGGGGGTGCCAATTCAAAACCTTCCGGTAAAATAAGAACAGCCCCCACATTCAAAGTTCCCTTTTTACCATTAGCTAGAACTTGTTTCACTTGCATATCATAAGGAATTCGAACAACTGCTTCAAATACAGTATCAGGAAGTACCGCTTGTGGAACCTCAATATCCACGGGCTTATTAGCTAAATGGCAATTGGCACAGACAATACGACCGGTTGCTTCTCGGGGATTTTCATAACCCTGCTGTGCAAAAATTGGATATGCATTTGAAAAGGGTGCTCGAATTATTATATATATCATGACCGATATAGAAATGGATCGGGTAATCCCTTCCTTTATACAAGAAAAAGCATTTCTAGTTTGCATGGTCTAATCATTGATCCTGAAAATTTCTACAATAAGATTAGGTAGGTCACTCGCATAGTTCCCTATCCAAGGTGGGAACCCCTTTTTTATTTAACTTTTTTTTAAAGAGGGGAAAATGAAAAATTATCTTTTTTAGATAAAAACTTGAAATTCATTGAAGTAAATCGGTTTTTCTGTCAATCATTCATTGAATGATAAATCACTACAAGTGATGGAGATATGCGATTTAAATAACGGAAAATCCAATATTTTAAAATTGTATCTAAAATGACTGGAAAAGTGGACACAAGACCGGATATAATTTGATCATTTTGAGCAAATCCAAAATCTTTATAAACGAAGCCAAAAAGTAGTTCCCACCCATGGGTTGAATGGAATCCTATACATAAATCAGTTAATAAAAGAATAGAAAAAGCTTTTATTGTGTCACTTAAATTATATATAAATTCTCGAACCAAAGAGTTAATAAGAACAAGTTCTTGATTACCAAGAATAGAATAACCGCTTAGAATAAAGAAACAAATTATATTTGTGGAGAAGTGCAAAATCGTATTCATACGATCTTCATTGTGTTTTGATTAATTGGATTGTTTCTTTATAAATTCCAGTACGAAGGTTTTGTATATATGTTTTCGGACATTCCTTTAACATGTCATCTAAGAAAAACAGTTCCTCTAATTCTATGAATTTGTTTAGAATACTCTTTTCTTTAATATCATTCAAGAAAATTTCGGATTGACTAGTATTCCACCAATTAATAAACCAAGATTCCAGACTTTTCTTAAATGTGAAAGAGATACACCAGGGCAAAAAGACTATAGATGTAAGATATAGAAGGGGAATGCTTTTTTTTTTTTTCATTTTTCGTCTTTAATGAACTTAACTTCATCTCTTTCGTCAACTCTATATGATAATAACTTTTCTATCAAGTATAAGCTTCATTACAAGTTATAGAGCTTCTAGATAAATTTAGATTGTATTTTATCATTTTTTTTTACTTAAACTTCGGAAGTTAGCCTTTGCCTTCTTTAATTGAGAAAAAAGAATACATAAATCGAATAAGAAATCGAAAGAATTCACAGTCAATTCCAATCCAATGAAGAAAAAAATATTGTTTCGAAAGGATATTAATTGCTAAGATTCGAAGAAAAAAGGATTCTTTTTAGAAATACACCAAGGAGCACTTCGAGTTATGACTATAATATTCAAATTTCGAAATCAAAAAATGTCCCATCTATAAAAATAAAAATTGAAATATTTTGCAAAAAACAGTTTTTTTTCAAAATATTTCAATCGGTACACTAAATAAATAGGACAATTCTGAAACTTTTTGTGCAATTTTATTTCTAGTTAAGTCCAATTTTCATCAATAAAGAAGCGGTACACCTAAAAAAAAAGATAATTCGCCAGCTCTATTTGCAATTTCTAGTGGAGTCAAATTATCTTCAATACGAGTCAAGGGAATAAACCCCTGTTCTATTGTTTCCATATAAACGAGACTCTCATAAGTAAGAGTACGAGTCAAAATACTTCGTTCTTGAACTCCTGTTATTATTCTGATAGATTTAATCTCGTTCATAGGTATTTTGAGAATAATACGACGATTTTTTCCAGGAAATCCCCAACGAAGAAAACATACTTCTTCTTTATTTTTTTTATCGAAGATATCAAAACCACCGCCAATATCCCACAAAATAATCCACCACAAATAAAAACTAATAAAGAGACCCCCAATTCCATAAAAAGCCATCGCGGCCCCTTGTGGAATAAATGGAAAATTACTAATTTCCTGAGAAAAAAGGAAAAGACCCATACCGAGATAACTGGAAATTGCAACCAACAATAACCCCAATGAACCTAAAAAAATGATAAAGGCTGAAAAGATATTGCTTATTTTTCGAGACTCTGTTATAGAATAGATCAGTACTTCTTTTGATCTTTTTTTTAAAATATTCATTACCCCCTCTTTTTCTTTTTAAGAATAATAATTGTGGAATAAAAAACCCCAGAATTTTACTTGTTTCTAAAGTAATTTTCATCAACTGGCGCTACTGAAATGTAAACCTTTAGGGGGAATTCATCCAATTGCTTCCAGCTCTAAAAAAAAGATCTATAATATTTTTCCCTACTTACCGCCGTATCTAAAAAATCTTGTTTTTTTGAACATAAAGAAATAAAGAAGCCATTGCAATTGCCGGAAATACTAGACCCACTAAAGGAACAAAAATGGAAGGAAAGTTTATCATAAATAAGGGTACCTCGATTTACTATTTGTACTATATCTATTTTTATTTTTGTCGATTTTTATTCTTATTTTTATTAAAAAAGACAGTCTATAATCACTAGAATTCCTATATCTTTATACTTAGTATATAGGAATTCTAGTGATTATAGCTAAGCCGATATATATCAGAATATACCCTTTTATGATTCTTAGTATTTTTTTATTATTCTTTTATTTTATTACTTTGATCCTGTATGTTTTGATTTTGTATTTCAATTCCATAATTTCTTTCCTTTTTAGTCAAAGAAAAGAAATTATGGAATTGCAATAACTCAGTTACAACTCCCTTTAAAAGATTACGCGGTACGATTGAATCAATTAAACCCTTATTGAATAAAGATTCAGCTACTTGTGAATCTTCGGGCACTGTCTTATTCAATGTTTGTTCAATTACTCTTTTACCAGCAAATGCAATATAAGCGTTTGGTTCGCCAATAATGATATCCCCCAACATGCCAAAACTAGCTGTCACCCCACCCGTAGTAGGAGATGTAAGTATCGATACATAGAATAATTTTTGAATTGTTTGATAATAATATAAAGCAGAAGAAATTTTAGCCATTTGCATCAAGCTCAAACTTCCTTCTTGCATACGCGCTCCTCCGGACGAACATACGAGAATAAGAGGTAAAAGTTGATTAGTAGCATATTCTACCAAACGGGTGATTTTCTCACCTACTACGGATCCCATGCTACCTCCCATAAACTTAAAATCCATAATACCAATTGCTACAGGAATACCATTTACTTGACCTGTCCCTGTTTGAACAGCCTCAGTTAATCCTGTTTTTCTTTGATAAGAATCAATACGATCTTTATAAGGTTCTTCTTCTGAATGAAATTCAATGAGATCCAGAGAAACCATGTCTTCATCCATAGGATTCCAAGTACCCGAATCAATCGAAAATTCGATTCTATCTGAACTGTCCATTTTCAAATGATATCCACAGTATTCACAAATATTCCTTTTTGATTTCCAAAATTTTTTATAATTTAATTCATAACAATTTTCGCATTCAATCCACAAATGCGTCAATTGTTCACTTTCATGGAGATTCATATAATTTTCTACTAGAGTGGAATCACTATCATTTGTATCATTCGTACTAGTTATTAAACTAAAACTAGAATTCTCACTTTCACTACAATTTCTGACCTTACCTAAAAAGTAACTATAAAAATAACTGTCATTATATTCGACTATATTACCAAAAATGCAACTATCAACACAGATTTGAGAATGAAAATAACTATCAATGCAACTATTAATATAATTGTTCCAACTAAAAGGAGTATCATACATGGAATGATCGTAATCACTCTTAATAACAGTATTCAGATAGCTAGAAAAAACCCTTAGAAAAGAATGATTGTTGTTAATCTCCAAAGTTTTATTTTCAATATCTAAATATATGGAATAACTGTTCTTCTTATTATCCCTAACTAAAAAAGTTTTATCAGATAGGAAATCCTGTATGTTATCGACACCTACTAAATAATCAAAAGAATTATAACTAGAATTATCACGATCATCCCACCTCTGAATTTTTTTATCTATATCAGTTAAAATTTTGGGTTCTTCGCTTAGACTGGTATTCTCAATAGGACCAAGACTCTCCATTGATTTACTTAATTCACACCTGTATTCGAACTTCCTATTAAGTAACTTAGAATTGAACCACCATTTTTCCATAGAGTTTTTTCCTGTATTTCCATAAAAAAAAATGTATAGTCATTGGATGAAAAATCAAATAATAGAAATATTCCATTTTGAATATTCTATCTCATTTATTTACTATCAAAAAAAAGTATATAAATCAAATAACTAGAATTAATAACTGAAAAAAATAAAGAGCGAGTCAATATTAAAAAGAAATAACAATAAAATAAGAAGAAATATGAAATAAAAAAATCACCTCATAGGGGGGAATCTATTTAAAAGTCCAATTACTATATTTAGTTACTCTTTTTTTTCCTATATTCTCTCTTTTATCTCTATACAATTTTTCATTTTTTTTGAAGATTTATGAAAATTTCATGAATTGTCTGACTATATAAAATTGCATTCTATGATTCTATATAAACAACAAGAAATAAAAAAATGAAGTATGAATATAACAAGAGAGCGGGGAGTTTTGTAAATCTATATACAAATAATCTACACCCCCTTTTTGATTTCATTAATTGAATTTCGTTTGTTGATTCGAGCTAAGTTCTATAAAAACACCTGCCTTTTTTGAAATATGCTGAACAGTTCCTGTAGGTTAAGCGCCCCTTGTCAAGGAAATGAAAGAATAACAGGAATATTGAAATAGGTTTAATTCTTTATAGGATCCACTTTCTGAAGATATCTTCCCTCTCTTTGGGGTCGAACATCCCTTAGCAACAATTCGATAAACAGCTCTTTGGGATAGATATAGATACCCCCCCTCCAAACGTACAGGAAATTTTTATCCCCGTACGGCTCGAGAATATCAAAAATTCTATGTATTTCGAAAATTATGATGTAAAATAGAGCAATAAAATCATCAAATCAATTAAACAATGACTGAAGTATTTTTCTTTCGTATTTTCTTTCTGAAAAAAAAAAACTCTTCCTATTTGTACCTCCATAACACTCAATTTGAAAAATTCTCAAAAAACTAAAAAGAAAACCAAGCAGCAGCTATTTCATTTATTGAGTGGTCTCTACTCCTCTTTCTTGCCCGTATTTCGTTTCTTTATCATTCATTTCTTTTTTCTAAAATTTTTGATAATAGAATTGATGATACAATTTGAAAATGGTATTTCCTTAATTCCCTGATTTTTTAGCTTTTCTTTGAATCTTTGGGTTTAGACATTACTCCGGGAATCTTCAATTTTTTAAAAAAATGGGAGCAACATACCTGTTTTTCTCTGAAAGAATCATAAAAAAAGTTAATTCCTGCGGATAAACTTTTTGATAAAAAAGCAATTTTACAAATTTCAACCATTTTTTTTGAACCTGGCTGAAATAAGATCCTTTCTATTTTTATAAAATAAACAGACTTATTAACTTTTTAGAATTTATTAAATTTTAGATACTTGCTCCCGAGAAATGAATAAATTCGAGTTCCATCATGTACTATTTACATCATTAATCCCTTTCCTGTCCCAAAAACAAAAAAAGGGGTCTAGTGGAACAGAACAAATGATGTCAAGTCAAGATCATGTTCGTTTGTAAAATACTAGAAAAAATGGCGGATATCAAAATCCACCCCTAATTTAATCATGTCTTTCAAGCCGCACGTTGCTTTTTACCACATCGTTTCAAACGAAGTTTTACTCTAACATTCCCTTAGCTTAGATCCAGTATGTAATTATCGAATCGTGAATAGTGATTGATTCATTCGCTACATAAGAATCTATCCTTTTTTTTACGTTTCGGTTTTTCTTATATATAATGAAAACCTTTTTAAAAGTAAAGACATAAATGAAAATGAACTTGATATTCTAGCAATATATTTTCTACTCTATTCTATTTTTATAATTTGTAAAGTAGAAAAATGATAATTTTTTTTTTCAAAAAAAGGAGGGTCCCTTTTAATTATGCGATACAATCTGTATTCAAATATGATATACATCCTAAATAGATATGCTCTGGGACGGAAGGATTCGAACCTCCGAATAGCGGGACCAAAACCCGTTGCCTTACCGCTTGGCCACGCCCCATTTTCCATTTTACATTAATAAAGACTATTATTGATATTGGTTGTTCGTCAATTCCAGTTCAAAAATTTCTATAAAAAAAAAATTTTGCGACTAGTATTTTATATGCGTATCTACATATCTATCTATATCTATAAATGGATATAGATAGATAGGATAAAACTAAATTGATTGATCATTACATACAATTCAATTAAGATATTATATAGAAGGAAGTATGATTTCTTCAATTTTTTTGATTTCAGAATAAAAAATATTTTGAAACTGGAAAAGTTCAAATAAAAGAAGGATTCTCGAGATTCTTATCTTATTTGATTCATTTTTTTACTTTTATTCATAACTCTTTATTTTCCTTTTTATTGTATTATGTATATAATGCAATAAAATTGAAAATTAGAATGAAAAAAAAAAAACAAAAATAACTTTTATTTTTTTTAAAGAACAAAATGTTTGTTATGCTTAATATCTTTAGTTGGATCTGTATTTGTATTCACTCCGTCCTTTATTCCAGTAGTTTTTTTTTGGAGAAATTGCCCGAAGCCTACGCTTTCTTGAATCCAATTGTGGATATTATGCCAGTAATACCCGTACTATTTTTTCTTTTAGCTTTTGTTTGGCAAGCTGCTGTAAGTTTTCGATGATATTTTTAATTTGAATAATGTCGTAAAAAAATTCAGAATTTTTCAGAAAACTAAAACTCGAACATTTTAACAATTTATAAGATCAGATAAGTCTTACAGTGTGACTTCTGGATTCCAATATTGAAATTTTTCAATATATAGGAAAAAAAGGGACCTTCTCATCATTTACGTTTTTTGAATTGAAAAAACCTAATCCGATTATTCGATTGGAACCCCTCACCAATCGAATACCTAGATTACAGAAAAAAAGGATTTTTGGTCAAAAGAATTATTGATAATTTGTAATAAAATAATCTACTCTTACTATCAATTCATTTTCGAAACTCATATATATATATCTCCTCATATCCTAAAAAAACTTCATTTTTTAGAAACTTAGTATCTTAGTATTAAAAGAAACAAAATATGTTGTAATATAAGAGAATCTATTCTCTTTCTTTGTCGTTTTTTAATTATCTTGGAGATTTCATAATGCTTACTCTAAAACTTTTTGTTTATACGGTAGTGATCTTTTTCGTTTCTCTTTTCATCTTCGGATTCCTATCTAACGATCCAGGACGTAATCCAGGACGTGAAGAATAGAATAAGAAAAAAGTGGATTCTGTGTTTTCTTGCTTGTGCGGAATTTTGAAATATTTTTAGGATTTTCTCTATTTTAACATCTTTAACTAGTAAATAAAAAAAACAAGTTCAAAAAAAAATACCAAATTATCAACGGAAAGAGAGGGATTCGAACCCTCGGTACAAGAATTTGTACAACGGATTAGCAATCCGACGCTATAGTCCACTCAGCCATCTCTCCCCAATTGAAAAAAAAAAGAATTACTTTGTTTATGTTATATCACATAAACAAGAAGAACAAAAAGGGAGCTTAAAAAAAAAAGAGACTTGCTTTTTTTTTATTCTTTTTTATCTTATCTATCTTTTTTTTATTATTCTATATATTTTAGTTTTCTTTTTTTCTTTTTATACAGCCAATGAGCCCGGCCAGTACCTAGTCGGGCTCTTTTTCTTTTATTCCCATGAATATTGAAGAAAAATTCTTTATTTGAATATATTTTATTCGAAAAAAAAATATTTGTAAAAATATTTGTAATTAAAAAAAAAATAAGAGATACGGATAGATTCCTATGAGATAAAACCAAAATAAGATAATATAAAAATGTTCTCTTTTCTTACTCCCTCTCTTTTTTCTGGTAACGTAAATTGTATATATATATAACCTTCAGCAAAATAAAAAAATGAAAATTATCCCGTTTTTCAAATTTCATTAGAAGATTCTCTAATGAAACATGTCAATACTCGACTTATTAGAATATTATGCCTCCCATTTCTTTATTTTGTCTGATTGCTTTGTTCAACAAAAGATACAATAATGATATTGTAGCGGGTATAGTTTAGTGGTAAAAGTGCGATTCGTTTCAAGGACCCCCCAAAAGTTAAGGGATCCCCCATTTGATTCATATGCCGATCAAAAACTTTATTTTTTACTTAAAGGGACTCCTTTATACCCCTCGATGAATTATTTGCGGTATAATATACATTATTGTAATTTGTATACAAGAAGAATCAAATCGAATTTGACAAATTGAGTTTTAAAATTATGAAACATAAGTTTTTGGAATTGGATCTATAATCCGAATTTTTTGAGTATTACTAAAGGATCTATGGAGAGAAATATACAAAGTTTCTTTCTAATCGTAACTAAATCTTCCATTTTTTTGCATAGTAAAAATTGAAGCAAAATAGCTATTAAACGATTCTTTTAGTTTACTAGAGACATCGACATTTTTTTAGCTCGACGGAAATTTTCTTCTTTTCCTAAAGATTTTCTGAAATAGAAATAGAGAACGAAGTAACTAGAAAAAAAACATAGATTGTTAGAATATTGCTCTTCTAGAGGGATCATCTAAAAAGCAAGATATTTGAAACCTATTCATACAAAAAGGCTGACATAGATGTTATGGGTCAATTTTTTTTATTGTCCATCTCTTCATTCCGTAAAGGAGCCGAATGAAACAAAAGTTTCACGTTCAGTTTTGAATTAGAGACGTTAAATCAAAATGATGAATCAACGTCGACTATAACCCTTAGCCTTCCAAGCTAACGATGCGGGTTCGATTCCCGCTACCCGCTTCTATTTTATTCTATTTAAATCTATCTTTTTTCTTCGAGAATGAATCTAGAATTCTTAAAGAATTTGTCAATTCTTCATTTTCATTTCTTAATTTAGTTTTAGTTATATATATTCAATTATATTCAATTGATTTTTCTTTTTTATTTTTTTTTTCTTTTATTCTAAATATTTGATTTATTTTATTTTTATAATTTCTAGAATTCTTTATATTTGTTTGATTCTTTAATCTTTTTAATAAGGTTTAGTTAAAAAGGTTAAAGAATCAAATATAAAATAGAAGCGTCCATTGTCTAATGGATAGGACAGAGGTCTTCTAAACCTTAGGTATAGGTTCAAATCCTATTGGACGCAAGTTGTTTGCATATCTAATTTCAACCTTGTCCTTCTATTTTTTTTGATTTATTACATTTTGATTCGAATTCATTATATATAATATTCAAATGAAATAAAAACATATTAAAAGATACTAATTATAAAAATTGGAAAATTGAATTACAAAATTATTTAATGATTCATCAATTTTTTTCTACTTGTTCCTGGAATAAAAAGAGTTCCATCTGTTCTTTAATAGCGTCCTTTAAAAGGGCTTCTGCTTCCCCAGTGAATGTCTTGGTAGAAGATATGATTTCTTTGAATTGAGGTTTATTCGTCTTTAAGTAAGCACGTAACTCAACAAGAAATTTCCTTACCTGTCCAATTTCTAATGAATCAAGATAACCATTCGTTCCGGTATAAATAGTTACTATCTGTTCTTCCACAGTAAGAGGAGCTGATTGGGATTGTTTAAGCAACTCGCGCAATCGTTGACCTCTTGCTAATTGATTTTGAGTAGCTTTATCTAGATCAGAAGCGAATTGTGCAAAAGCTTCTAATTCTGCGAATTGTGCTAATTCCAATTTTAATTTACCAGCTACTTGTTTCATGGCTTTGATTTGAGCCGCCGATCCAACTCTGGAAACTGAAATACCAACATTAATAGCGGGTCTTATTCCAGCATTGAATAGATCGGCCGATAAGAATATTTGGCCATCTGTAATGGAAATTACATTCGTAGGAATATAAGCTGAAACATCTCCCGATTGAGTTTCAACTATTGGTAAAGCAGTCATACTTCCTTCGCCTAACTGAGAACTTAATTTAGCGGCTCTTTCCAAAAGACGCGAATGTAAATAAAAAACATCCCCTGGATAAGCTTCGCGACCTGGTGGTCTTCGTAATAGAAGAGACATTTGCCGATAAGCCTGTGCTTGTTTGGAGAGATCGTCATAAATGATTAAAGTGTGACGTTCACGGTACATAAAATATTCAGCCAGAGCTGCTCCTGTATAAGGCGCGAGGTATTGTAATGTAGCTGGAGAATCCGCTGTTTCAGCTACTACAATAGTGTATTCCATTGCTCCTCTTTCTTGTAAGGTAGTCACCACTTGAGCCACAGAAGATGCTTTTTGACCAACAGCTACATAAACACATATTACATTTTGTCCCTGTTGATTGAGAATTGTATCTGTGGCTACTGCTGTTTTACCTGTTTGTCTATCTCCAATAATTAATTCTCGCTGGCCCCGTCCTATGGGGATCATCGAATCAATAGCAATAAGTCCTGTTTGGAGAGGCTCATATACCGAACGTCTTGAAATAATACCGGGAGCGGGAGATTCTATTAATCGAGATTCCGAAGCTGAAATTTCTCCTCGACCGTCAATTGGTTTAGCCAGGGCATTTATAACACGACTCAAATAAGCTTCACTTACAGGTATCTGAGCAATTCTTCCTGTTGCTTTTACTGAACTTCCCTCTTGTATCAGCAAACCATCACCCATTAATACAACACCAACATTTTTTGATTCCAAATTCAAAGCAATGCCTATAGTACCTTCTTCAAATTCCACCAATTCACCCGCCATTACTTCATCAAGACCATAAATACGAGCAATACCATCGCCTACTTGAAGTACGGTACCAGTATTTACAATTTTTACTTCTGTATTATATTGCTCAATGCGTTCACGGATAATTTTACTAATTTCATCTGCACGAATGGTTACCATGAAAATATCTTAAATTTATTTTTTATAAGAAAAAAATGATGCCTATACTCTATTGTATAATAGAAAGCCTAATCAGTTATTTTTTTATTTCATCATCCCAAACATGCCAATATTAGCACTAACAGTACGTAAATGTAACTCGTTGTTCAAGCAACTATTTAGAGTTCCTAGAGCTCCCTGTAAGGCTTGTTGTAAAACCCGCTGTCGAACTTGATTAATAACTCTTTGTTGTTCAAAATCAATAGCTTCGTTTTTGTAATTTTCTAATTGTTCCAAAGTCGTATAAATTGAATTAATTAAATTCAATTTTTCTCGTTTGATCTCAGAATAGCCATTCACCCGAAACAGATCTGCTTCTGTTTCAACTTTCCTTAAGCGGGCCTGGGCTTTTTCGAGCTGTTCAATGGCGTTTTCCTGTAATTCTTCTGAGTTTCGAATAGTTCTCCAGATTTTCTGTTTTCGATTATCTAATAAATCACGTAATGAAAGTAGACTCTCTTTCCATCCATTTCAAAATGTCTATGATCTCTTCCCGAACCAAACATGAATCTTTCGATTCATTTGGCTCTCACACTCAATTACTTATCGGAAATTTACCAATTTTTTATGTAATGAGCCTATCCTCTCTTCTCTATTCAAAGTGAAAACAATTACCAATATAAGACTAGAATATTCGGAGGACTCTTTTGACCAAACAAATATATGTCAACAAAGTTGTTTTTTTATTCAAATCCAAAGACTTCTTTTGAATTTATACATAGGTCATCCATCGATTACGCATCGTACAAAGGGGAGGTTTAAATTCACCCGTTTTTTATTTCTCGCCATAAATAGGATTCAAGCCATTTTTTTTATCGACATGAGTGTTTTATATCGAAAAAAAATCGAATAATTTTTTTGAAACCGTTTCCTTTCTGTATTAATATAGCGGTAGAAAGAGTACTACACTGCGTATAGACTTCAAACTCTTTTTAACCATGGTAATAGTCCAAAATTTTTGGTAAATAGAGAATCAAAGTGGATTACCAATAAAGCGCGAAATGCTATGGTTCTTTAAGATTTTTCTTAATTTATTCAAAAAAGAAAATGAATTCAGAAGTAATTCGCGGGATTCTGCACATTTTCTTAATTCTAACTAAACTAAAAAGTGCAGTTTGGTTAAATCCAATTTATTCTTTGAAATAAACAACTCGCACACACTCCCTTTCCAAAAAAAACCAGTAGACCTAACACTACACTAAGATTTATTGGATTTGTTGCTAAAATATCGGTATTAAACACGAAACTTCCGGCGGATGGCCAGGAGCCCAAACAAAGGAAAGAATCGGTTATATTTTTCATATGATCTCATCTCCTCTTATGAATAGACTAATTATCTTTCTAATATTCCTATTAGATAGATAATATAATAATCTAATTGGAATATATAATTATAGAATTTGATATAATTTGGATTGGTCAATCAATTGGAAGATTCCCTAAAAGAATGATACTTCTTAGAATTAGATACCAGTTCTTTTATCAATTGCAAAATCTATCTAGTTTGAACACTTTCAAAAAATTATCTTAAAAGAAATAAAATAAAAGAGGGGTTCATTGGACTAAACAAAAAGAAGAAAGAGGGTGAATAAGTATGTGAATACCTTTCAATTAGTCCTTCTCCTGTGTTCTTATCCGAACAGATAAAGAATTGTAGGAGTGAATTATTAATATAATTCGAAAAAGGAAGTCCACATATGTATTTTTATCTTTTTAGGATTAAACAAAAGGATTAGCAAATAAAAGTGCTAATGCTACAACCAGCCCGTAAATTGTTAAAGCTTCCATAAAAGCCAGACTAAGTAATAAAGTACCCCGTATTTTTCCCTCTGCCTCTGGTTGTCGTGCAATCCCCTCTACAGCTTGCCCTGCGGCAGTGCCTTGACCAACCCCAGGTCCAATAGAAGCAAGCCCTACGGCCAATCCAGCAGCAATAACAGAAGCGGCAGAAATAATTGGATTCATGAGAATTTCCTCGTAACCTACATATAAAAGAAAGAAATAGTTAATGATATAATCGACTAATAAATTCTGACTTCATTTTTCAATTACCAAGACTTTTTCAGTTAAAGTAATTAATAAAAATAAGAATTAAAAATTGAAAATAATAGTTATTAAACGAATTACTTCGAGATTTCTTTTTTCGTCTCGAACTACATAGTTTTGGGGGTGAATCTGTATAATCTTTGTTCTTCTCTTACCTTAATTTTGGAATCATTCTTTGAATTCTTCGTTTTTTTATACAATTTCTTTAGTTTTTTAATTTTCAATTCACAATTAGAGCTGAAACGCAAGGACTTTGCTTTTCTATCCCTATAGAAATTGACAGTAATAGCGAGGCCTTTTTTATATAGAAAAGATTAGTTATTTCAGATATATGGTTAGTTCATATAAAACTAGTTCATCTATAATATCATATCACATATACATAGGTTTCTTCTATGCTGTAAACTAATTTTCTTTGTGTTTTAGATTCAATCGAAATTGAAATTCATTCTTTGAAACCTAAAAAACCTTGACTGATCCCCTCACTTCTATTTTTTTTATCATGTTTTTTTTTAAGCTCCCCTTCCCTCTTTTCTTATTCTCTTATCCCATATGGATACAATCAATCTAAATAAATTCATTCGATTTCATTAATGTTTCAAAGAAATATAGGAAATTGGGTGATCTAAATGTTTTTAATTATCTTTTGATCAATTGTTGAATTAAATGTGAATCAAACGAGAATCTACTAACATTCTATATAGTATCTTTTTATCACACATTGTAAACGTAAATATCATACAGAATTCTAATTCTAGCTATTCATTTTTTTTGAATATCCAAACTAATATATACTAATCGAATAGATCTATCTATATCTATCTATATATCTATAGATAGATGTTTATTTTGTAGATTCTATTGAGCCACAATATATGTGTGGCAAGCTAAACAAAAAAGACTATTTTTGAGAAAACTAGTCAATGATGGCCTTCAATGGATTCACCTATATAAGCCGCAGCTAAAGTAGCAAAAATGAGAGCTTGAATACCGCTTGTGAATAATCCAAGGAACATGACAGGTATAGGAACTACTAAAGGTACTAAAGAAACAAGAACAACAACTACTAATTCATCAGCTAATATATTTCCGAAAAGTCGAAAACTAAGGGATAAGGGTTTTGTGAAATCTTCTAATATGTTAATCGGTAAAAGGATTGGAGTTGGTTGGATGTATTTACTAAAATAAGCTAATCCTTTTTTTGAAAGACCCGCATAGAAATATGCAACTGATGTAAGTAAAGCTAATGCAACGGTAGTATTTATATCATTTGTGGGTGCAGCTAACTCCCCATGAGGTAATTGGATGATTTTCCAAGGTAAAAGAGCCCCTGACCAATTAGAAACAAAAATAAATAGAAACAAAGTTCCAATAAAAGGAACCCACGGACCATATTCTTCTCCAATCTGAGTTTTGCTCACGTCTCGAATGAATTCAAGAACATATTCAAATAAATTCTGACCGAAAGTGGGAATGGTTTGCAGATTTCGAATAACTAGAATGGCTGAAACCAATAAGATAGCAATTACAACCCAAGAAGTAATAAGTACTTGGGCATGTACTAGGAAACCCCCTATTTGCCAATAGAAATGTTGACCTACTTCCACAGCAGATATATCGTATAATCTTTTTAATGTGTTGATAGAGCATAATAAAACATTCATATTGTCCTGTCCTCTAAAAAAAGAAGTTGAAAAAAGGGAATTATTTTTATTCAAACATCTCCTTTCCCTTTTGATTTGTCTACTTTCATTTTTGATTTTGAATACCGATACTAATTACATAAAATTTTTGTTTGTTTTCTATTTTCATTTTTGTGCAATTTCTTACTAGTATAGTAAGCGATTCCATAAATCTATGAACCCCTCGAAGCAAATTCAAGAATTTTTTATCTTATTATTAATCAAGAATTTCGTATATATCTAGACCGACCCTCACAAATTGCAAAAACTAATTTGTTAAGAATTAATCGAATTGAGGCTATAGCATCATCATTAGCTGGAATTGAAATATCAGCGAGGTCCGGGTCACTATTTGTATCAATTAAACAAATTGTTGGAATTTCCAAAGTTATACATTCTCGAAGAGCCGTATATTCTTCTTGTTGATCGACGATTATTACAATATCTGGTAAGCCCTTCATATATTTAATGCCGCCAAGATATGTTTCCAATTGAGCTAATTGTCTCTTCAATATAGCGGCATCTTTTTTTGGAAAACTATGAAATCTCCCCGTCTTTTGTTGCATTCTCAAGTCCCTGAACTTTTGAAGTCGTGTTTTTGTAGTATACCAATTCGTTAACATACCGCCGAGCCATTTTTTATTAACATAATGACACCGAGCTCTTATTGCAGCCCGCGCTACTGAATCAGCTGCTTTTTTTTTTGTACCAACAATTAAGAATTGTTTTCCCCCACTTGCTGCATCAAAAACTAAATCACAAGATTCTGATAAAAACCGAGCAGTTCTAATAAGATTTGTAATATGAATACCCTTACGCTTTGCAGAAATATAAGGTGACATTTTAGGATTCCATTTTCTAGTACCGTGGCCAAAATGAACACCAGCTTCCATCATCTCTTCCAAAATTATGTTCCAATATCTTTTTGTCATTTATAATTATCCCCACACTTTTCTTTCATTTCCAAATAGAAATTAGATCAATTTTTTGAAATGAAAGAAAGAGACCCAGTATACTGAAATAGAAAAAAATAAGTGTTCCGAAGGAACCTTCTCTTCTACTGAAAATTTGCCGTTGATAAAAAAAAGATCGGGCCATTTTTTCTATTTCATTGAATATGATTCGTTTATTTATTATGTTTCTTTTATTATACAAAATATATACAAAATAAAGTGACCGGAGATGAATACGACCTTAAGAATCATTATTTTAGGAATTCTTAAATCCTAGATTATTTTGATGTATCACATAAATTCTTTTTTTTGTTTCCGGGGTAATCTTGTTATATTGCCTTTGCTTTGAACGGTATATTATTCTTTTGAATCCAGTACCAACTGGCATCATTCCCCCTAAAACAACGTTCTCTTTCAGACCTTTCAACCAATCTATGCGACCCCGGAGAGCGGCTTTTGATAAAACTCTAGCAGTTTCTTGAAAACTTGCTTCAGATATGAAACTTTGAGTATTCAAAGATGTTTTTGTTATCCCCAATAATAGAACTCGATAGCAGATCGACTCTTCTAAGGAACGCCCAGCTCGTTCGGCCCGCAACAATCCAATTAGTTCGCCAGGCAAAAAAACATTAGACATTCCATCTTCTGAAACCAATACTTTTGATGTTATTTGACGCACAATAATTTCTATATGTCTATTATGAATGTGAACTCCCTGGGATCGATAAACTTTTTGAATTTGATTAACCAAAGAAATACGACTTTGCGCTATAGTTAGCTCAGCACTAATGAAGAATCCCCAAGGAATGCCAAGAATTCTTGTTATACGCCCATTCCAAGTATCCACTCTCTTTTCTAGGTTTATGGATATTGAATCAATCGAACGAACTTCCAATACCTGTTCTACTTTTGGAAGACCTTGTGTTATATCACCTGATCTCGATTTTTGATATATAAATGTAACTAATATATCTCCTTCAGAAAGTATTTCTCCATAATGACCATGAACAGTTGTTCCAGGAGTCGCCAAATAAGGGTTAGCCGATCTTATTCCTACAGAATCCATTTGAACAGTTAGAATTTGACCCGATTTAAGGTGTGGTTCATTTTTCGTTTGAACTATACATACATTTTCGCAAATAAATTGACCAAGACTTATTATGGGAAACGTTTTTTTTTCACAATAATTATGATGGAAAAAATGCCAATTCAAATAGAATGGATTTAAAAGGATGTTACTAGATAGATCAGATTTATAAATGATCTCGTTTTCGTCTATTAAATAATATTTTAATACTTGAAAAGTTTCTTTTAATTTGTCAAGTTGCCCGTTTTTATTTATCGAGATCTGATTATTAGTAATTAAAAGGTAAAAATAAAAATGGGCAACTTGAAGGGCTATTCCTAAAGGACCTAACGAATTTTGAATTGGAATCAGAGGATCTCTTTGAATTGGATTTATTTCTTCTTTTATCCCATTGTAATATTTTCCATCGTGGAATGATCGTATTTGAAAACAATTCGATGATGACAAAATTATTAAAGATCGGCATTTCTCATTTCTATTCAACAACATATGAATAGTTCCATGATTTTGACTAAGTGATTGTTGAACTTTTTCCCTCGGATCTATAAAAAAAAATGGATTGATGTTGGTCCAGTCCGACTCATTATCCAAGATAAATCTTGAACCGAGCGGATCTTTCCTTTTTCTTATATATGAAATATGGGATTTTCCTAAGTCCATTTTTAAGAAATATCTAACCAAACCTTTTATACTTAGTTCAACAAAAGAAGCATGCCCTTTTTCGATAGAAGACAATTTTTTGTCTTGATCCCAATTTAAGACTAAACAAGTCCGAACTAATTGAATACTTGTATTAGAATTAGAAATTCCCCGAATTGATTTTCCATTTCCAGAAAGAATATAATGAATAATTTGAAGTTCCAAATTATCTCTTTCTTGTAACATATCTTGGGAAAAAAATTGGATTAAATTGATCCTATCTTCTATTTCATATAAAATGACCGGTCGAACCAAAACAAAATACTTTTTTTTCATAATTGTGATCCATTGAGCATAGATCCAATTTTTCATTTTTTTTTTTGATCCTTTTGAATTTTTTTTTACCGTTCTCGGTGGTATCAACATGGCACTGTGCCGGGATATCTTATCCATTTCTCCGGGAAAATAGATATTCCCGGAAAATATTTTTAATTGAATCTTTTTTTTTTTCTTCTCCAATCGAACCAACCCGCTTACTTGACTTCTTATATTTACAGTGATTGGTGTATCTACTTCAATAATACTATTGTTCCGTACCATTATGGAAGAAAATTCTGGTAAAATATACACTTCTTCGGGAATGAAAAAAAATTGATCTACTTTAATTTGGTATTTTGTCTTAAATTCTTGAATTCCTGGATACTCGATTAAAAAATCCTCTTTTTTAAAAATGTAATTTATATCAATAGTCCTATATTTAGTAATACCCGAGCTCTGTGTTCGGTATTGAGGATCATCGAAATAAGCAAAAATACTATTTCTACGAAAAATACCATGGATTGGTATTTCAATCGAGATACTGGAATCTAACATTAGTGCTTTGTCTCGTTCTTGAATCGATTGGAATTGAAATGGAATAATGAATCGATTTCTCCGCCTCTTTGCTAATAAATCCGTAGTATCGTGAAAAATAGCAGGATGTGTAAAATGACAATGATCTTTACATAGGATTTGATTATTTTTTGAATAATCTGAAATCCTTCTTTCTTTTTTTTCAGAAGGAGTGAAACGAAACAAATTATGTCTTACTTTATTATTACTTGCTAAATGGTTACAAATATCTCTTTCTCCTGTAGAAAGATAATGAATGTTCAATTGATCTTGATCTTTTCGGGTTGAAAAAGAGACTGAAGCGGATCTGTCTGATTTTCCTGATAAAATCCATAAATGACTTGTTTTTGGTAAGATATGGACATTACTATATTTAAATTCTGATGCATGATACACATCCGTACTCCAATGCATTTCTCCTTCTAAGTCAGAATAAACATGTTTTCGAACTTTTTCTTTTAAATTAAAAGTATATGTTCCTGCGAGAATCTCGGCAATCACTTGTTCTGATTTTACATATTGATTATTTTGAACTAATAGAAAACTTTTTGGTGGAATAGTCACATTATGTATAATGTCACCATTTTCAATACTAACATACAAGTCTATATAACATAGAAAAGCAGGATGCCCGTGACGTGTACGTGTAGGATGAACCAAATCCTCATTGAATTTAATTTTTCCATTATAAGGTGCTCGCACCTGTTCGGCAGTCCCCCCTGTGAATACTCCGCCAGTATGAAAAGTTCTTAATGTTAATTGAGTGCCCGGTTCTCCAATGGATTGGCCCGCAATAATACCTACAGCTTCTCCTAATTCCACCAAGTGACCTTGAGTAGGACTTTGACCATAACACAATCGACAGATCCAAGATGTATTCCTACAGGTAAAAGGAGTTCGTATAGATATTGGTTGTGTTTGAAAGGTTTTCAATCGATTGAAAAGTCCAATTCCAATATCTTGATTTCTAATGGCAATGCATCGTGAACCTCTGTATATATCGTCTGCTAATACACGACCAATTAATGTTTGTGTCCAACTACTTTCCGGCATCGTTTCATTCTGGGTATTTACTGAAATTCCTCGAATGGTACCACAATCTGTTCGACGTATAACAATATGTTGAACCACTTCAACAAGTCTACGTGTAAGATATCCAGCATCTGATGTTCGTACAGCAGTATCTACAACCCCTTTACGAGCTCCGTAGCAAGAAATTATATATTCTGTTAAAGATAGCCCTTCGCGTAAATTGCTTTGAATAGGTAAATCAATCATTTGTCCTTGTGGATCCGACATTAATCCTCTCATACCTACTAATTGGTGTACTTGAGATGCATTTCCTCTAGCTCCCGAAAAGGACATTATATGGACTGGATTAAAAGGATCGGTCATTCTAAAATTAGGATTCATTTCTTGTCGAAAATATTCACTTGTAGCATACCATATCTCAATGGATTGGCGTAATTTTTCTACTGCATGTACATTTCCATAATGATGCTGTTTTTCCAAAATCAAATTTTGGTGTTCAGCATCTCGGACTAGCCATCCTTTCGAAGGTATTGTTAAAAGGTCATCAATTCCTAATGAAATGGATGTAGCCGTAGCTTGGCGGAATCCCAGAGTCTTGACTTGATCCAGGATATGTGATGTATATGCCATTCCGAAGTGATCTATTAATCTGCTAATAAGTCGTTTAATGGCAGTTCCACCTATCACTTTATTGTGAAACATTAGATTGGTCCGTTCTGCCATAAGTACCTCCCTATTCCACTCAGTGGGATTCATTCAGTTCAACAATGGATTTGAGTCAATGATTGAAAAACTGCCTTTTCTTTATCTTAATTTGTGTAGAAATTGAGAAATTAAAAAACTAAGATCCTTGTTAAATGTTAAATCATGAAGATTTGAATTTACACCAGTATCATAAATTTGTTTATCTTAGATACAACCATCTATATGATTAGATACCATATGAATAGGCTCGGCAAAAACCTTGTACAGCTTCTTCGATTTCTCGATAAAAAGAAATATGACCTACGTTGGTTCGAATGTAAATAGAACGAATTTGTTTTTTTGTACTTCTTACTACTAGATAATGCCCATAAATTTCATGATAGGTGCCTAAAGATTCATAGTGAACTTCGATAGGAACTTCTCTTGACGAAATAATGCGTAGATCTAGTCGCCACCGGAGCCACAAAGGACTATCGAAGGTTATTCTTTTCTGTTGATAAGCTCCAATTGCATCATAGGAATTCCAAAAAAAAGGTTCTTTTTTTTTCGTATACTTATAGTTTTTTTGGGGAATTCTTTCATTTTTCAAATTTCTGCAATTACGTGGATTATACCTATTTGAAGAAATACCCCGACGATTCCCATTCGTTAATATGTAAAGTCCAATAAGCATATCTTGAGTTGGTACAGAAATTGGATCCGCGATAGCTGGAGACAAGAGGTTTGTATGAGAA
The DNA here is from genome assembly GCF_037176805.1 of Vigna unguiculata. NCBI lineage: Eukaryota > Viridiplantae > Streptophyta > Magnoliopsida > Fabales > Fabaceae > Vigna > Vigna unguiculata. The sequence goes on along the minus strand of NC_140795.1, from coordinate 49,813,454 downwards.
AACATAAGTAAACGTGCTTCTGCTTGAGCTTCTAAGGATAAAGGCACATGAACAGCCATTTGATCGCCATCAAAGTCTGCATTGAATCCCTTACAAACTAATGGATGCAAACAAATAGCACGCCCCTCTACTAAAATGGGTTGGAATGCCTGTATACCTAATCTATGCAGAGTAGGTGCTCTATTTAGCAATACGGGATGTCCCTGCATAACTTCTTGAAGTATTTCCCATACAATCGGTTCTTTTTGCCGAATTTTACTCTTAGCAATTCCTATGTTGGAAGCAAAATGTTTTCGAATTAGATCACGAATTAGAAATGTCTGGAAAAGTTCTATTGCTATTTCGCCGGGCAATCCACATCTATGTAATGAAAGTGATGGACCTACAATAATGACAGAACGACCTGAATAATCAACCCGTTTCCCAAGTAGGGTCTCGCGAAATCTTCCCTCTTTACCCTCGATTATATCAGAAAAAGATTTGTAAACCTTATTATGACCGTCCCTCATCGGTTGTCCGCGGATTCCATTATCAAGAAGTGTATCCACGGCTGCTTGTACCAATTTCTCCTGACATATTACTAATTCTCCTGGAGTAGATCTACTTGTTGTTAATAGATCGATAAGAGTATTATTCCGATAGATAACTCTTCTATATAGTTCATTAATATCTGAGCTCATTAATTTGCCCCCATCTATTTGAATAATCGGTCTCAATTCGGGAGGAAGAACTGGTAAGAGACATAAAACCATCCATTCTGGTTCTATATTTGTTCGTATAAAATGCTTAGCTAATTCTATACGCCGAACCAAAAAATTC
>NC_140795.1:49802635-49807635 GCF_037176805.1 Vigna unguiculata | reverse complement strand
AACTTCGAAGGAATTTGCAACAAAACAAACAGATAGAATCGAAAGTCTAATCTAAAAAAGGATTGGAAATTTCTACGGGCATTTCAATATTTTTTTTAGGAATCTAAAAAAATGCATTTCATTTCTATCATTATTATGATATTACATATTCAAATTCAATTGGATACAAAAAAAAATCCATTCGAAATTGTCAAGAAAAGATATATTTTGAAGTGAAGTATTTTGGAGAGAATTGGGGAGAATATGATTAGAGTATGTTATGTGTAATGTAATAAGGCTTGTATTTTTGAAACATGCATATATTTAACTGCAGCTATAGATCTGTCTCTAACTTTATTGCAGTCATATTTGTTCAGGATAACAAACACATAACATGTTGTGTGAATTTTTACAAATTTTCTATTGAAAATTGTAAAAAAAGAATAAGCACGATAATTTCTTGAAAATACCGTATAGTATTGGTATTCTATATCTATATAGATATGGATAAGATACTCGATTAGATAATATCTGTGTAACAGATCAAATTGATATTCTAGGGTTTACATATATTGAAAGTTGCTGTTATAATTAGAATGAACAAAGTTAAAAAAAAAAGCAATATTGATTGGTTATGTATCAATTTTTATTTTCTGATCTCATTAAGAAAAAAAAATTTCTATTCAAATATTCAAGAATAATTCATAAAAGAATAGTTAACGGTTGCGATTTGTCTCAAGATTGTTTTTCAATTTTTCAATAGAAAGAAAAGGGGGGAGTATTCTCAAAAACTTCATATCTATATTTTTATTGGCGGCATGGCCGAGTGGTAAGGCGGGGGACTGCAAATCCTTTTTCCCCAGTTCAAATCCGGGTGTCGCCTGATCGATAAGAAACTGTAAATGAAAGATTATATTACGTTTTTTTAGAAAACTTTTTTTCCAACAGAAGCAAGCGAGGGAAAAGGAGTCTTGAGAATTGCGTTTGATTCGAAATTATAAGCATCAGTAGCTTAAAAAATGTTGTAAATATTTTTGTCTCGAATTCAAGGAAAGATTCTAGTAGTGAAAAGGAATCCATAAATTTAGAAATGATAGTTCGTTCACTACACAACTATTGTAGTGTCTGTCTCCTGACTGGGTCTTTTATTAGATTGGATTAAGAATAAGTCGGATAGGAAAGTCCATTTTTAGGTAGAGAAAAGGCAGAAGAAAAACCTTCTATACAGACTAATTTAAAGTTTATGAGTGCTTCCACATTTTATCAATATTATTTATTTAGATCAATTCTATTTAATAGCTTTAATTTAGCTAATTCGCTTTCGTAATATTCAAAAAAAGTATTCTTTAGATTTTCATATTCTATATTCTAATAAAATTAAAAAGTTTTGATTCTAAAATCGAATAGAAAAGAAAAAAAGTTTTTTTAATTATTTTAGAGAACGAATTGGGAGACATTTAAGGGACTATTTCAAATAGAAAGAAGAGTATAAGTATGCAAATGAATCTGTCTTGATTCTTTTTTTATGAAATCCTTAAGGAAATGATAAAAGAGAAATCTTAATATTCCCACCTGGTAGTAACATTCATTGACTTATAACTTCCTATAATTTTTTTATGTTTAATGTTTTATGATTTTACTAAAAATAATCAAAAAAAACTTTTTAGATGTTCTAATAACTAATAAATAGAATGAATTCTTGTTTTTCGTGAATGATGTTAGCCCAGAATCCTTTTTTTGACTCTGTAATAGCAATTCCACTATTATAGTATAGTATTTTTAGCGAATAATACAAAAAAAAGAATAGAATAAAAAATTTGAAAAAATAATGAAATAGTTCCTTCATATTTATAGAGATAGGAGACAAAATTTACATGGATATAGTAAGTATTGCTTGGGCTGCTTTAATGGTAGTTTTTTCATTTTCCCTTTCCCTCGTAGTATGGGGAAGAAGTGGGCTATAGGGATACTAAAAATTGAGTTAAGGGATCCAAGTAACCTTGTTGATTTCTACCTGAATTTTTGAATTTCGAAACTATTGAATGAAAATATTTCATTTAAACTAATACTAATTAATTGAGTTCAAATAGAAAATCTATCTTGATTCTATTATATTTTAGTAGTGTAATGTATTCTATGTATCTTATAGGAATTGAAAATACTCTTTCAATCAAACAAATATTTTCATTATTCCCTATTCCTATTTTGAGAAAAACAAGGGAATCAAAAAGAAGAAGAAATGGATTCCTATTCCAATCAAATTTTTCTTAAAATTTCTATTTCGATGAACTGACGCTTAACCTGGTTATATAGATATATATATATATGGAAAATGGCGGACCGTGTAATAACCATTCCTGTTTTTTTACCCCCTTTTTTTCCTAAGATACCGGAATTGTTTGTAAAAAGAATCTGAAAAAAAAAATTGGACGCAATTCTCAGATAGTAGAAATCAAATTGATTTCTACTATCTGGATTACGCTGATTGTACGATCATTTTTTTAAATCATTCATAAAAATGAAGAAATCATATTTCAGTGAAATTAGTCACTTTTACTTACCGTTTTTACATAAATTATAAGTAAAAAAGCAGTAGGAACTAGAATAAACAGTGCAGTAGCAATAAATGCGAGAATATTTACTTCCATAATCTTTATTATGTTCTATTTCTCTTAAATTTCTAAAAAAAAAATTCGGGATTTAATCCCATAGAAATGTTCAATCTTTCAACAATGGTATAAATTGGATTTCAATGATATCAAATCGGATCAATATCATGAATCACAAAATCTGAGCTATCAAATCAACTCATGAAATAGTATAACATAGGAAGATCTTTTATCCATACTAAATAAAACAAAAAAACATTTATTCTTGATGAAAGTCCAAAATCCCTTTCCTTCCTTTTTCGGCGAAACAAATGAAAAAGCAGGGGGGGGCCCCAAATAAAATTTTGTTTATCAATTTGATTCCCTACAAATACACAAAAAAGGAATTTATTTTTTATTTTTTTGGATTTATATCCAACGGGATTGACGGGGCTCGAACCCGCAGCTTCCGCCTTGACAGGGCGGTGCTCTGACCAATTGAACTACAATCCCAGGGAAAGGGGTGTACTGTATAAATATTTTTACGGACCGTTTCTGTCAAACCTTTTCTTTTTCTATTTCGGATTCGAACCTTTTTGTTGTAAATGAAAAAAGCGCATTTTTTTATATATTGATATGTATATCGATATCCACTTTAGTGAGATCGACACAAATTACTCGTAATCCGTTTCTTATTCTTATTCTATTAACAAATCGATTGAAAATTGAATCAATGAAAAAAAAATATTTTTTTTTTCAATTTTTCCTTATATTTTCTACTTACAGATCTTGACATGAATACCGATTATTAACAAGATTTTGAATTTGTGGAAAGAAATATGGAATACAGAAAAAAAAGAAATAACCTTAGATATGTTTAATATTTTGATTCTTCCGTATCATAGCACATCAGTCATTTCCAGAGAACTATAAATGGGTTATAGAATTTCATAGTGGATCGGCAAATTCTTGGGCCGAGCTGGATTTGAACCAGCGTAGACATATTGCCAACGAATTTACAGTCCGTCCCCATTAACCGCTCGGGCATCGACCCAGCACAATAGGAAGAATACATTTCAGTTTTTATTGAAAATTTTTGATCAACTTCCTTTCGTAACACCCTACCCCCAGGGGAAGTCGAATCCCCGCTGCCTCCTTGAAAGAGAGATGTCCTGAACCACTAGACGATGGGGGCATACTTGCCCGACCGCCATTATACTACGTTCATAGTATGAACAGTTTTTTGCAATTGTCAATATAATGATATGATTCGATAAAAAAAAATATTTTTCGTTCTTTCATAATTCCATAGAAATTTTTTATTAATCATTTATATTTCTAAATTTTTTTATTCCAGTCATAATAAGAAAAAAAAAGAAGTAATGTTCCAATAAAGAGAAAATTCTTCACAGGAATGATTCGTTTGTTGCAAAGGACGAGAGGTTAAAACTTCATTTCTATCATTTATTACTAATACTAAGATTCGATAGGTAGATTTATATCTAATACTAAGAAAAAAAACTTTGGAAAATAGAATTTTTCAATAAAAAAATAAAAATTTGGTTTAGGGACAGAACATATTGAATCCATTTTATCAATGATTCGATTTTATCAATGTTTCGATGAAATATTTTATTTTGTGAGTACATTTATGTATCAATAAAAAGAATTTAGTGTTATGATTAGAATGACTTCAAGAATCCATTTTGAAATAATATATTTGATATGGATCAAATCCAATCTTAATCAATTCTTTTTTTTAACTATATTCTATTCACTAGGTAAATCCAATTTTTTGTTCTTTGATGAGTCATTATACAAATAATAGATATTGATGTACATGTATTCTAATCCCATTTATATCATTTAATTTATATAATTTATATAAATTTATAGAAATAATTTATATAAATTTATAGAATAAGTATACACAGTAACAAATATATGTACTAGTCATGCTAGTTCCTTATTTAGAAATTGAAAGAAAGAAAAAGGGCCCTTTTAACTCAGTGGTAGAGTAACGCCATGGTAAGGCGTAAGTCATCGGTTCAAATCCGATAAGGGGCTTTTTACTTTTTTTTTCAAAAGCAATAGTCTTTCTATTTGAAGGAAGAATAAAAAGATTCTTGATATTTTGAAAAAGTTTCTATTTGTAATAAAAAAGAAAAAGTGTAAAATTCAATAATGGAAAAATAAAAAAAAGTAAGTGGACCTAACCCGTTGAATTATATTTATATCTACTATTCTGATATTCAAATTTGATAAAGATTCAATTCGAACAATTTTTTTTCTTTTTAAGACTTTTTTCGTTTAGACTCCCTAAGAATCTCTGAATATTTCCAATGAAATCTTCTTGTTTCTGAACTAAGAAAAAAGGTTATGCCTTTTCTTTACTCAGAAGGGCCTTAATACGAATTTCAAGTTCCACCAAAC
>NC_140795.1:49770135-49797635 GCF_037176805.1 Vigna unguiculata | reverse complement strand
ACCATTTATACATAACGGTAAAGGGACCCTCCTATGATCGCTGATAATAAAATGAAAAAAATGAAGATAATTGGAAATCCTTACCAACTGGATCTTGTTGCACCCGGCAAGAAACATGCATGAACCATTTCCCGAAGTATGTGTCCAGATAATCCAAAGTCTCGATAATTAGCTCTCGGTCTTCCGGTCGAAAAACAACGTCGATGAAGACGTATAGGTGCACTATTACGCGGTAGTGATTCTAATTTTCCATGAATTTCCCATTTCTCACTTAACGACGGAACTTTGCTTATTTCTTTTTTTGAGGATCGGCGAATCAAATGATATTTCTGTTCCAATTTTTGTCTCTTCTTTTCCCTCTGAATAACACTTTTCCTTGCCATAATGGTTAATTTGCTATTAGCATCAATGATAGAAGTCGGATCCTAGATGTATAAGTGGCTTCTCTTCCCTATAGAAGGAAATGAGATTCTTGCCAGATATATATAATAAAGAATTCAATTAACCGAATTTGCCCGATGTAGAGGCAATTAAGAAGGCTGCATAAGTAAATATATAACCTACGGAAAAGTGGGCTAGTCCAACCAATCTTGCTTGCACAATGGAAAGAGCCACTGGTTTATCTCTCCATCGAATCAAATTAGCCAAAGGTGTACGTTCATGAGCCCATGCCAAAGTTTCAATCAATTCCTGCCAATATCCGCGCCAAGAAATTAAGAACATAAATCCAGTAGCCCAAACAAGATGTCCAAACAAGAACATCCATGCCCAGACTGATAAACTATTCATACCAAAAGGGTTATATCCATTGATAAGTTGTGAAGAGTTCAACCATAGATAATCTCTTAACCATCCCATCAAATAGGTAGAAGATTCATTAAACTGTGAAATATTACCCTGCCATAGTGTAATGTGTTTCCAATGCCAATAAAAAGTAACCCATCCAATGGTATTTAACATCCAGAAAACTGCCAAATAAAATGCGTCCCAAGCGGAAATATCACAAGTTCCGCCTCGTCCCGGGCCATCACAAGGAAAACTATAACCAAAATCTTTTTTATCAGGCATTAACTTAGAACCACGCGCATCCAAAGCACCTTTTACTAAAATCAAAGTAGTTGTATGTAAACCAAGAGCAATAGCATGATGAACCAAGAAGTCTCCAGGCCCTATTGTTAAGAATAGAGAATTACTATTCTCATTTACAGCGTTTAACCAACCAGGCAACCATATGCTTCGTCCCGCATTGAACGCCGGACTGTTCGTTGAAGATAAAAGTATATCGAACCCATAGGAAGTTTTACCATGAGCAGATTGTATCCATTGGGCAAATATAGGTTCAATCAAAATTTGTTTCTCCGGAGTACCAAAAGCAAGCATGACATCGTTATGGACATAAAGTCCCAGAGTATGGAACCCCAGAAAGAGGCTAGCCCAACTTAAGTGGGATATGATAGCTTCTTTATGGTCTAACATTCTTGCCAAGACATTATCTTGATTCTGCTCTGGATTATAATCTCTAATAAAAAAGATAGCTCCATGAGCAAAAGCCCCTGTCATAATGAAGCCTGCTATATATTGATGATGAGTATATAAGGCAGCTTGAGTAGTAAAGTCTTGCGCTATAAACGCATAAGCAGGTAAAGAGTACATGTGTTGTGCTACCAAGGAAGTAATAACCCCTAAAGAGGCTAGAGCAAGACCTAATTGAAAATGAATTGAATTATTGATTGTATCATAAAGACCCTTATGCCCACGCCCCAATCTACCCCCCGGAGGAGTATGTGCTTCTAAAAGATCTTTAATACTGTGACCAATCCCGAAATTAGTTCTATACATATGGCCAGCAACTAGAAAAATAAACGCAATAGCCAAATGATGGTGTGCAATATCAGTTAACCATAAACTTTGAGTTTGCGGATGAAATCCTCCGAGAAGTGTTAGAATAGCAGTTCCTGCTCCTTGAGGGGTACCAAATATATGATTATTGGAATCTGGGTTTTGAGCATAAAGATTCCACTGACCTGTAAAAAATGGACCTAATCCCTCGGGGTGCGGCAAGATATCTAATAAATTGTTCCATCGAACGGATTCCCCCCTGGACCCCGGAATAGCAACATGAACTAAATGCCCTGTCCAAGCCAAGGAACTTACTCCGAATAGTCCTGACAAATGATGATTGAGGCGGGATTCGGCATTTTTAAACCACGAAACACTCGGTTTCCATTTTGGTTGTAGGTGTAACCAACCTGCTATTAAAGATATAATAGAAAGTATTAATAGAAAAATAGCTCCAGTATAAAGATCCCCATTAGTACGTAAACCGATTGTATACCACCACTGATAAACACCAGAATAGGCTATATTAACAGGACCTAGAGCACCCCCTCGAGTAAAAGCTTCTACAGCTGGTTGACCAAAATGAGGATCCCAAATTGCATGAGCAATAGGTCTTACATGTAAAGGATCCTGTACCCATGTCTCAAAATTACCTTGCCAAGCTACATGAAAGAGATTCCCGGAAGTCCACAGAAAAATGATTGCTAATTGCCCGAAATGAGAAGCAAAAATATTCTGATAAAGACGTTCCTCAGTAATATCATCATGACTTTCGAAGTCATGTGCGGTAGCAATACCAAACCAAATACGACGAGTAGTGGGGTCTTGAGCTAAGCCTTGACTAAAGCTTGGAAATCTTAATGCCATAATGATTTTCAAATCCTCCTAGCTATTATCCTACTGCAATAATTCTTGCTAAGAAGAATGCCCATGTTGTGGCAATTCCACCTAGAAGGTAATGTGTTACTCCTACAGCACGTCCTTGTACAATGCTCAAGGCTCTGGGCTGAGTAGCAGGAGCAACTTTTAATTTATTATGAGCCCAAACAATGGATTCAATAAGTTCTTGCCAATAACCACGCCCGCTGAATAGAAACATTAAACTAAAAGCCCATACAAAATGTGCACCCAAGAAAAAAAGACCATATGCAGATAATGAAGAACCATAAGACTGAATTACCTGGGATGCCTGCGCCCATAAGAAATCACGAAGCCACCCATTAATGGTAATGGAACTCTGCGCAAAATTTCCTCCTGTGATATGAGTTACTATCCCTTGATCACTTATACTACCCCAAACATCTGACTGCATTTTCCAACTGAAATGGAATATAACTACGGAAATTGAATTGTACATCCAAAATAGTCCTAAGAAGACATGATCCCAAGCGGATACTTGGCATGTCCCCCCTCTTCCAGGTCCATCACAAGGGAAACGAAAACCTAGATTTGCTTTATCCGGTATCAATCGTGAACTACGAGCAAATAGAACACCCTTTAAGAGTATCAATACTGTTACATGAATTGTAAATGCATGAATATGATGGACCAAAAAATCCGCAGTTCCTAAAGGAATAGGTAACAAAGCAACTTTACCGCCCACTGCTACTAAATTTTCACCTCCCCAAGTCAAACTGGTACTTGTTGCTGCACCTGGGGCTGTTGTGCCAGGTGCTAAAGCGTGGGTATTTTGTATCCATTGAGCAAAGATCGGCTGTAATTGTATAGCAGTATCTGAAAACATATCTTGAGGGCGCCCTAATGCGCTCATGGTATCATTATGAATATACAAACCAAAACTGTGAAAACCTAAAAAGATACATACCCAGTTAAGATGTGATATGATTGAATCACGATGTCTAAGGACACGATCTAATAGATCGTTGTATCGAATAGTCGGATCATAATCTCTTACCATAAAAATCGCTGCATGCGCAGCAGCACCGACTATGAGAAATCCACCAATCCACATGTGATGTGTAAACAATGACAGTTGTGTACCATAGTCAGTAGCTAGGTATGGATAAGGAGGCATAGAATACATATGGTGAGCTACAACAATGGTCAAAGAGCCTAACATAGCTAGATTAATAGATAATTGAGCATGCCATGACGTTGTTAGAATCTCATATATACCTTTATGACCCTGGCCTGTAAATGGACCTTTATGTGCCTCTAAAATGTCTTTTATATTGTGACCAATACCCCAGTTGGTCCTATACATGTGACCCGCTATCAAGAAAAGAATTGCAATAGCTAAATGATGGTGTATAATATCGGTCAGCCATAAACCTCCAGTTACTGGATCTAATCCTCCACGAAAAGTAAGAAATTCTCCGTATTTTGACCAATTCAAGGTAAAAAATGGGGTTGCTCCCTCGGAAAAACTCGGATAAAGTTGAGCCAAAAGATCCCGATTTAGGATAAATTCATGAGGAAGTGGTATCTCTTTGGGATCTACTGCAGCATTTAGAAATTGGTTAATCGGTAAAGATACATGTATTTGATGTCCTGCCCAAGAAAGAGACCCCAACCCTAGGAGCCCTGTCAAATGGTGATTCAACATAGATTCTACATCTTGGAACCAAGCCAATTTTGGAGCAGCTTTGTGATAATGAAACCAACCAGCAAAAAGCATTAAGGCTGCAAAGACCAATGCACCAATTGCAGTACAATAGAGTTGTAATTCATTAGTTATTCCAGATGCTCTCCAAATCTGAAAAAAACCAGAGGTTATTTGTATTCCTCGGAACCCCCCCCCTACATCACCATTCAATATTTCTTGACCCACTATTGGCCAAACCACCTGAGCACTAGGCCTAATGTGAGTAGGATCACTTAACCATGCCTCATAATTGGAAAAACGAGCACCATGAAAATACATGCCACTCAGCCAAAGAAAGATGATAGAGAGTTGGCCAAAATGCGCACTAAAAACTTTTCGGGAAATCTCCTCTAAATCATTAGTATGGCTATCAAAATCATGAGCGTCAGCATGTAGGTTCCAGATCCAAGTAGTAGTATCTGGTCCCTTAGCTATTGTTCTTGAGAAATGACCAGGTTTTGCCCATTCCTCAAAAGAAGTTTTTATAGGATCCCTATCTACCAAAATTTTAACTTCTGGTTCCGGTGAACGAATAATCATTGAGTCCTCCTCTTTCCAGACAACACATACAAAGAGACCTGCCAACATAAAACAGAATTAGTGAACTTATTAGAGATGTTTCTATTGAGTTTTGTTCTCTCCTATCTCTCATGTATTGGATATCTTAGTAAATTTCATTTCTTTAGTTTTTCACTAGAACAATTATGATCTCGAAGTCAATTCGGGGCAAGTGTTCGAATCTATTATGACATAAGAGTGAGGCGCTCAACGGACCTATTTTAATCTTCTAAGACCTTTTTGGGAACTCTGAATGGAAGTTCAATAATTTTTCGTGCAGCCTAATCAAATGTATTCAGATTTTATTCTAATTCTATTCCTTAGATTTTATTTTTTTTTTTAGATAAAGTATAAGTATGTACTCTATTTCAAATTGAGCAGGCATTAGCATTCATTATTAGGCAATATACCTATATTTTATTTCTTTTTTTGAAGGTCTCTTTTCTTAATTTGATTGAATATTAGTTTAAATAACAGAAAAAAGGAGAAAATTATCTACTGTATCCACATCTCGTTTATTTCTATGAAATACTAGACAAAATCGAACAAAATTAGAAGGGATATATTTAAATTATGTGATTGGTCGTTCCTATAGAAATGATTTTTGAATTTGATAGGGACAAGAAACAAGAATTTATAACAATATATATTTATCTATCTATATCTTTATATAGATAGATAAATATATAAGAAAAAAAAGAAACAGAGTGTTCTTATTCAAAACGCCCTGTGATCTTCAACCAATTCTGTGCTGCAATATAATTACCGGGGGTGAGAGCTATAGCTTGTTTCCAATATTCAGCGGCTTGATTAAACCAAGACTCCGCAACTTCTGAGTCTCCCTGCCGAATGGCCTGTTCTCCTCGGTCGAAATAGGTGAGTCAATTCCTTTCCTTAGAACCGTACTTGAGAATTTCCTGACTCATACGGCTCAGTAGTCAATTCTTTTTTTGTTCTATTATCTTGAAGTTAACTAAAAGAAAAAAAGAAATTATTAATATGAGTTTCAAACTTTCATTTTTACTAATAAATAAAGAATTTCAAAGAATTTCATCTTTTTTTTTAGTTTTATCTTTTCTCCTACCTTCAGAAAAGGGAATCAAGCATTGGCATTAACGCCCTAATTCTAATTTTCTGAAAGGTAACTATCTCGATTTTATATATCATATACAAAAATATATGATAGATTCATTTCTATAGAATCTTGGTAAAAGTTTTTTCTTTCTTATCTTATAAGTTCTTATAAGTAAAGAGAAAATACTTTCTATCTTTGGGATTTGATACTACACCGCTGCTCAAAATACCAGGGGATCCTTTTTATTACATAAGTGGATTCCTGACTTCTTTATTTATCATGAGATAAGGAAGCAGTTTTTATTATATCGATTGAAAACCGTGTTAATTGATCCTTACGATGCTTCCTTTATCAATTAGATCTTTTATCCATAGAAAAAGAGGGTATCTAGACATATCGATTTCTTCATATTTTTACTTCTATGAAGTTTCTTTGCTACAGCTGATAAAAATCGTTGTTTTGAACGATATATATATGTAGAAAGCCTTTCTTATTTATAATTATTTATATTTCTATATTTCTTATATTAAAATTTGTGGATTTGCTTGTTCTTTTCTTTTTTCTTTCTATAGTGGAGATAGTCGCACGTAATGACAGATCACGGCCATATTATTAAAAGCTTGGGGTAAAAATGGGTTTCGTTCGAGCGCCCGAAAATAATATTCCAAAGCTTTAGTATGTTCTCCGTTACTTGTGTGAATAAGGCCTATGTTATAAAGTATATAACTTCGATCATAGGGATCAATTTCCAGTCGCATAGCCTCATAATAATTCTGTAAAGCTTCTGCATAATTTCCTTCAGATTGAGCTGACATCCGTTACGGTCGTCATTCGGTTCAAAGAATCTCCGCTCCAGAACTGTACGTGAGATTTTCATCTCATACGGCTCCCCCCTTATGTGTGTAATGAGAAAAATCCATCAAATCAAAAAATATTCCAGTATTCTCATTCTCAACTGAACAGAGCTAGTGTTTTTACAATAAATCTCTAGCCAACCTTCCTGTCAAAAATTATTTCTTAACATTAAGTATGTAGGTACTTGATAAAAAAAAATAAGAACTTCAACAATTTCTTTGTCCTCTACGCTGCTTAATTTCCTGGAATTAGTCACCTCAATAATCTTCGATGGTTCTATGGGTATCCAAAATATGAACGAGATGGATATTTATTGTCCCAACCATTCCTGTTAGTCCCAATCTCGATAAGCCATGGATATAGATAGATACAAAGTTTTCGTGTCCTTGATTCCCAAGCGTAGTGCTTCTTTCCCAATGTTGCCTATCAGTACTAGTAATTTGGGGTTGACCTAACCCCATAAGTATAGGTATAACCTTTCGCTTAATACTAGAAACCTAAAATTCAAGCATATAAGGCTTCATTAATCGAGGATACACGACAGAAGGAATTAATCCTTTTATTTACAAATTTCACCTTCAACACGCGTGGGGTTTTTCCATTCCATTTTTTTTTGACCGAAATCGGTCAAAAAAAATGGAATCAAATCACACCATCTCTGTAATAAGTGAATGCCCTTTTTTCTCCTGAAGTTGTCGGAATTATTCGTAATAAGATATTGGCTACAATTGAAAAGGTCTTATCTATAAAATTTTCATTTATCCGAGATCTAGGCATAGGTAGAAATCCATTCTATAATTTAATTAATCATGGTGTGAGAAATCAATCCCACAAATAAAGGAATTGTATAATTATAATACAGTGCGAAATAACGTAAAAATGAACTCATCAATCAAATTTGTTTATCCTAAGACCTTGTAGGAGGTTTTTTTTTAATTTTACTTTGTATTTTTATAGTTTGAATAGGTTTTATGCATTTATGAAAAATAGGATTGATTCACTATTCAACATTCAACCGGTTTCTGGGCATCATTATATAGGAGAGATGGCCGAGTGGTTCAAGGCGTAGCATTGGAACTGCTATGTAGGCTTTTTGTTTACCGGGGGTTCGAATCCCTCTCTTTCCGAATCTTTACCAAATTCATCAATATTACTCATCCCAATGCATACCATTATTTCATATTTCAAATTTGTTTGTTGATATGGACAACTTTATATTCCTCATTTTTCGGTAATACAAAAAATAGTGGATAACGGGTGGGCAAGGAATAAAAATTTTCGCATATCCATGTCTATGATATATGAATAGCAGAAAATCCTTGTAAAAAAAACTCTTGTTATTTTAGTTAAGTTTAAGTTTGACGAGAATAATATTCTACAACCAGTAATTCATTTATTTTCAAACCAACCCATTTATTATCTATTATTTGATTAATTAAACCTTTATATTGGAAAGGGTGAACAGTCAAATGATTTGGCAATTTCTCATGGGGGGCTGAATCAAAATAATTTTGAATAAGAGTTTTAGATTTTTGTTCATCCTTTGCTGTAATAATATCTTGAGGTTTACAACGATAACTTGGTATATCCACTATACGACCATTAACTAAAACATGTCTATGGTTTATAAATTGGCGGGCTTGAGGAATAGTCGCAGCCATACCCAATCGAAAAAGTATGTTATCCAAGCGCATTTCAAGTAGTTGTAATAAAACCTGACCAGTTGATCCTTTAGCTTTTCCGGAGATACGAACGTATTTAAGCAATTGTCGTTCTGTAAGACCATAATGAAAACGCAATTTTTGTTTTTCTTCTAAACGAATACGATATTGAGATTTTTTACTGAAGCGCAATTGATTTCGAAATTCGTTTTTGACTGTTGGCCTTTTACTAGTAAGTCCTGGTAAATATCCTAGACGACGTATTTTTTTGAAACGAGGTCCTCTGTAACGTGACATAAAAACTCCTTTTTTAAAATGAAAAATCTTATAAATCGAAATGAAAACTAAACGAAATGAAAAATATTATAGAATTCTAAATGAAGCGAAATCTACTAAAGTTTTATAGTACAAAGAAGAATTAGATGAATTTTATCAATATCCGAATTTATTGTATATAAAAGAATACAAAAAAGTAGGTTAATTTCTTGATTTCTTCCGCAGAGATCGAACTCTCCCAATTTTTTATTTCTAAAAAAGATATTATCAATTATGTAAAAAACAAATAGAGAAAAGCCGGTTATCGGATTCGAACCGATGACCATCGCATTACAAATGCGATGCTCTAACCTCTGAGCTAAACCGGCTAATGTAAACGAAATATACATATGCAGAAGAATTGAATGGGATCTTAGTTATCAATTTTTAGTTATTTATAACAAAATTCAAATTAATACAAACATCAAAAATAGAGAAAGAAAATATAGAAAATCAAACCCAATTTTTATTATTTCTATTATTTATTTTATCTGATAACATAAAGTGCAAGATAATAATTAATATTATATTAATATAATTTATTTAATATAATTTATTTCGATCTACTATTCTAGATATATATTATTAAATTGATTTCTTTCAAAAAGATTATTTATTAGTACTTAAAGTAAATTTGAATAAATATAAATTTTAGTAAATATTTATTAAGGAATTCCATATTTCTAAGTAAATGTCTAATTCTATATTATATTCAATTAAAAGAATGGTTTTTTTTAGCCACTAGATTCGTTTTAGTTATATAAATTGTATATGAATAAATGGATTGTTTATTTTCTTTTTTTTTTTAAGCAAAAACAAAAAAAAAAAAAGAATCGACCATTCGAGTATTCTAAATTGTATGAAAAAAGAAGATAAGTAGGTACATAGAAGATAAGTAGATATGTGGTCTATATCTGTGTATATTGAATTGTTAATATATAGATATTAGAATTAGTTCTGATTCAAACAAATAAAGGTATCCAATATAGATGAAATAAAATCTATAAAATTGGAGAAAGGGGTTTTTAATATTTAATAAAATAATATGTATTTAATGAATTCAAAAGTTCCCGCATAATTCTCATAATAGAAATGAAAAAAAAAGCATTCTATTATAATCAGATTCAAATAAAAAAAAAGATGGGGATATGGCGAAATTGGTAGACGCTACGGACTTAATTGGATTGAGTTTTGGTATGGAAACTTACCAAGTAATAATTTTCAAATTCAGAGAAACCCTGGAATTCACAATGGGCAATCCTGAGCCAAATCCTGTTTTCTGAAAACAAATAAAAATTCAGAAAGTGATAATAAAAAAGGGATAGGTGCAGAGACTCTATGGAAGCTGTTCTAACAAACGAAATTGACGACTTTTTTTATTGCATTAGTAAAAGAATCCTTTCACCAAAATTACAGGAATGGATCAAAGATAAACATTTAGAAACATATATATATACTGAAATACTCTTTCAATTTGTTACTTTTTATTTTATTATTGAAGATCTATTTGTGATAAAAATATTCACAAATGAAAAATGTGAATCAAATCAATTCGAAGTTGAAGAAAAGATGGAATATTTATTGATGAAATTATTCACTTCATCATAATCGGCTAAAACCCTTGAAGAACTGATAAATCAGATGAGAATAAAGATAGAGTCCTATTCTACATGTCAATACCGACAACAATGAAATTGAAAGTAAGAGGAAAATCCGTCGACTTAAGAAATCATGAGGGTTCAAGTCCCTCTATCCCCAAAAATACTTTTTCATTTTCTAATTTTTTTCCTATATCCTCTCTATCTTGAAGTCCTTATTTATGTGTTTTATTCGATTTATTATTTCCCAACGAAATTGGAATTTTTATTTTCATCAATTTCCTATCTATCATAATTTTCTTATCTATCATAATGACAAGGGACGAGTTTTGGAATAGATATAAATATATATGTGAAACACATAGAATTTTTTTTAATCAGAAATGTATAAATTAATATCTTATTTTTTAGCAAGGAATTTTCATATGCGTAATTAACGATTAACAATAAAAAATAATTATTACTGCGGAAACTCACTTACAAACTTTTTTTTTACTTAGTTGATATAGATTCATTAACATAGATTTTAAAAATCTTTTAAAATCAAAGTATTAAGCTTCAAGAATGGTCGGGATAGCTCAGTTGGTAGAGCAGAGGACTGAAAATCCTCGTGTCACCAGTTCAAATCTGGTTCCTGACACAAGATTCATTTGTATGAGTATCTATCCCCCATATTCATTTTAATGAATATGGGGGATAGATACTCATACAAATTTGTGTTCTTCTAGATTCTGATACATAACATATTTCTTTGATCTATTTAGGTATCTGTAGATATACTTTTCCTAGATGATTAAAGAATAGATGCAATTTTTTATTAGGTATATTCGCTTATCTATAGTATCTATATATATATAGATATAGATATATAGATAATGAATTCTTTATCTATTTTTTTCCTTTTTTTTCTGCGATACAAAAAAAGGTTTCTATTTCCATAATATTCGAGTGGTTTAATTAGTTGGTTAAAAGACCTAAAAGTCGAAGTTCTGGGGTGGAGTGAGAATATTAAGAATTCATCTGAGAAGGATTACCAAAATAGAATCGAGCCCTTTTCTTTGTGTTTTTTTTTTCGTGGCCGTATAATTGATGGTGATGTGCACGTTATATAGTTTATTATAAAGATAAAGAATTAGTTTATTATAAAGATAAAGAATTTTTGCAGTTCATCCTATTTCTTTTATTGGCTTGGCTGATAAGAACTCAGTATTGTTTTTGTTTTAGAATCTTAAGAAACTCCTATCCATCCTATTTTAAACCCTATAATTATTCATTCTATTATTTCTGAATTTTGTGATTTCTCACATAATAATATCTGAATGCAACTTCCATTACTCTGCCTGATTTAATGTCAATCAATTATTTTGTCTGATCTATAACAGAATGTACTTATATTCTTTGACTGGGGTTGCAGAAGTTTGGATTAGTTTATTATTTTTATCATTTAGTGAGCATCTTGTATTTCATAAAAATTTGGAGCAATATAATCTTTACGCAAAGGCCATCCTATCCAATTTTCGGGCATTAAAATACGTCTTAGACGCGGATGACTATCATAAGAGATTCCCAACATATCATAAGATTCCTTTTCTTGAAAATCCGCACTTTTCCAAACCCAAAAAATCGAAGGAATTCTGGGATTTTTTCTTGATACAAATATTTTTATGCATACCTCTTCGGGTTGATTTATACCATACTCTATTCTTGTAAAATGATATACACTAGCTAAGAGTCCTCCGGGTGCTACATCATAGGCACATTGAGAACGTAGATAATTGTAACCATATACATATAAAATGACAGCAATGGAATGCCAATCCTCGGGCTTTATTTGTAAAGTCTCTATTCCTAGGTAATCGAAACCCAAGGATCTATGAATTAGTCCATGTTTGACTAGCCAAGAAGACAAACGACCTTGCATTTTTTGCTTCTCCTAAATTTTTTTTATGAGTTTGGTATTAGTATTTTCTATTACGATGAAATTTTTAAAATACGATGAAATTTTTAAAAAAGGAATTGCTTTTTATTATTGTACTTTAAAAAAATGTGTCAGACGATATCTCTGAAGTAGATGGCGGTTGATAGAAAAATTCTTGACCATAATTGTCAGTATAAGTACTGTATCCAACATGAAACTTATGGTTGGTAGTAAAACATCTATTCTCTCGTTGAAAACTCATTGGATCTTCATATATTTCTCGAGATATTTTCTTACGAAGTTTTGTTATAGCATCTATAATGGCCTCCGGTTTAGGTGGACAGCCCGGCAAATATACATCTACAGGAATTAGCTTATCTACGCCTCGAACAGTACTATAAGAATCGGTACTAAACATCCCCCCCGTAATTGTACAGGCTCCCATAGCAATAACATATTTAGGTTCGGGCATTTGTTCATATAATCGAACTAAAGAAGGGGCCATTTTCATAGTTACAGTGCCCGCTGTTAAAATTAGGTCCGCCTGCCTAGGACTCGATCGTGGTACTAGTCCATAACGATCAAAATCGAATCGTGATCCTATTAATGAAGCAAATTCAATGAAGCAACAACTCGTACCATAAAGAAGCGGCCATAAACTGGATAATCTTGACCAATTTGAAAAATCATTTAATGTCGTTGAAATAACTGAATTTTGGGTTGTTTGATCAAGTAAGGGAAACTCAATGGAATTCATAATTGTCTCAATATTTTTTTTTCTAATTGTCTAAATAGTCAAGAATTAAGACCATTCTAATGCCCCCTTTCGCCATGCATAAACTGAACCAACAATTAGGATAAGCACGAATAAGAAAGCTTCTAAAAATACGGATACCCCTAATACATCGAAACTCATTGCCCATGGATAAAGAAAAACCGTTTCAACATCAAAAACAACAAAAATGAGAGCAAACATATAATAACGGATTCGAAATTGTAACCAAGCATCGCCTATTGGTTCTATTCCGGATTCATAACTAGAAAGTTTTTCCGGTCCCTTGCTAATGGGGGCTAAAATTCCAGAAATTAGAAATGCCAAAATAGGAATCAAACTTGATATTATTAGAAATGCCCAAAAAATATCATATTCGTAAAGAAGAAACATAAAAGTACTCCTCTGAATGTAGAAAATATACCAAATTCATTTTCATTTTTAGTCTAAAGTCTCCATTTTTTTAGACTAGCTGAATATACTAATATTAATATTATTCTATCGAATATGAATATGTTCGAATAGAAAGTTACAAATTGTTTTTTTTTTAGTAATAGTCTTAGTAATGAGATCTATTCGATCCAAAATAGTATTAATATTATTAGTATCTGTAGGAATATTAGGGCTATACGGACTCGAACCGTAGACCTTCTCGGTAAAACAGATCAAACTAATTATTATCTAAATGATTTAAATTGTTTTCAAAACCCAACATGCATTTTTTTTTGCATTGAGCTTTTTCATTAACTGATAAAAATATTAGTTAGTCCACCATCTTTTTTTTTTTTTACAGTAAAGAATAAAGAGATGATTCCCTATGCTCTTCTTTTTTATTTGTATAACAATCAAAGAGCACTACCAAAGTGTTTCAAAGAAGGATTATCTTGACGTAGGTCTGCTTCTGGCCTAGATCAACTTAAGTTAAATGGACTCTTTATCCACCTACTAAAATTAAAATAGAAGATAAGAAATGACACTTCATACACCTTAAAGTTCATAAAATAGGAAGAAAAGATAATCTTTTTTAGGTCCCTATACCCTTTATGTTTAGCATTGACGAGAAATGGGTATTCACCTTATCAATATCTCAAATCAATTATGGATTCGATTTTATGGCTAAACCCTTTGTCAGGCTAGTGTTCTCTTGTTTTGTTCCTTAAAATGGAGTAAGACACCGATTTCTTACTATAAGATAAACTTTTTTAATTACAAGATGAACTCCTCTGAAAAAAAGCATTGGCGCTCGTGTAAACGAGGTGCTCTACCTAACTGAGCTACAGCCCTTGTGTTTTTGATACATATTTTATCATAGTATGAAGATAATTGCTTGTCAAGATGAATATTACATGATCGAATCCCTTGAACGGGGGTTGGTATTGCTTATCAGTAATTTTACATTTATAATCAATTAATCTGATAGATGGGTACTCTTCTTTTTTTTTTTTTGAGGAGGAGTCCTAAATTACCTACTTAACTCAGTGGTTAGAGTATTGCTTTCATACGGCGGGAGTCATTGGTTCAAATCCAATAGTAGGTAAGGTATAGTTATAACTTATTAGATACCTTTGACTGTGGTATCTAATAAGCTTTTCTACTTACTTTTTTCTTCTGACTGTTTCTTTTTTCTTTTTATTGTTTTCGGATATTGGGACGCATCAATTTCAACTTGTTATGAAATAACATTGATAGCCTCTACTCGTGTTCTAGCTCGTCTAAGAGCTAGATTTGCCTCAATTGTTTGTCTCTTGCCTTCAGCCTTATTCAAATTAGTTTCTGCTATTTCAAGAGTTTGCTGTGCTTCTTGTGGATCAATGTCACTACCCTTTTCCGCATCATTTACTAAAAC
Source organism: Vigna unguiculata (assembly GCF_037176805.1). Lineage (NCBI taxonomy): Eukaryota > Viridiplantae > Streptophyta > Magnoliopsida > Fabales > Fabaceae > Vigna > Vigna unguiculata. The sequence goes on along the minus strand of NC_140795.1, from coordinate 49,782,593 downwards.
AGTTATCTCATTATTATTTATTCTAGCAAACCCCCCCATCAGAGCCATTGTTAACCATTGGTCTTTAAGACGTATTCTCAAAATACCTATATCGACAGCTGAGGCAATAGGCGCATGATTAGGTAATACTCCAATTTGTCCGCTATTAGTAGGTAAAATGATTTCCTTCACTTCTGAATCCCAAACAATTCGATTGGGGGTCAATACACAAAGATTTAAAGTCATTTCTTCAAATTGCTCTCCGTTTCTAAGTTCGTAGCCTTCGCAGTAGCTTCATCGATATTACCTACCAAATAAAAGGCTTGTTCAGGAAGACCGTCTAATTCTCCAGAAAGAATCAAATTAAACCCTCTAATTGTTTCTACTAGACCAACATATTTTCCAGCCGAACCGGTAAAAACTTCTGCTACGAAAAAAGGTTGTGATAAGAAACGCTCAATTTTTCGTGCTCTTGCTACGGTTAAGCGATCTTCTTCGGATAATTCGTCCAAGCCAAGGATAGCTATAATGTCTTGAAGTTCTTTGTAACGTTGTAAAGTTTGTTTAACTCGTTGCGCAGTCTCATAATGTTCTTCACCAACGATTCGAGGTTGGAGCATAGTTGAGGTTGAATCTAAAGGATCTACTGCTGGATAGATACCTTTGGCGGCTAATCCTCTTGATAGTACAGTAGTAGCATCTAAATGTGCAAATGTCGTAGCAGGAGCAGGGTCAGTTAAATCGTCGGCAGGTACATAAACTGCTTGAATAGAAGTTATGGACCCTTCTTTGGTAGAAGTGATTCTTTCTTGTAAAGAACCCATTTCAGTACTAAGAGTGGGTTGATAACCCACAGCAGAGGGCATTCGACCCAATAAGGCAGATACTTCAGATCCTGCTTGAACGAAGCGGAAGATATTGTCGATAAATAGAAGTACATCTTGCTCATTGACATCTCGAAAATATTCCGCCATAGTTAGGGCAGTTAAACCAACTCTCATACGAGCTCCGGGTGGTTCATTCATTTGACCATATACTAAAGCTACTTTGGATTCTGCAATATTTTGTTCATTAATTACTCCAGATTCTTTCATTTCCATATAAAGATCATTTCCCTCGCGAGTACGCTCACCTACTCCGCCAAATACAGATACACCTCCATGAGCTTTGGCAATGTTATTGATCAATTCCATAATAAGTACTGTTTTACCCACTCCAGCTCCACCGAAAAGTCCTATTTTTCCTCCACGACGATAAGGAGCTAAAAGATCTACTACTTTTATTCCTGTTTCAAAAATAGATAATTTTGTATCTAATTGTATAAAGGTAGGCGCAGATCTATGAATGGGAGATGTTGTACGAGTATCTACAGGACCTAAATTATCAATCGGCTCTCCAAGCACGTTGAAAATTCGTCCTAGAGTTGCTCCGCCTACTGGAACACTTAGGGGAGTTCCTGTGTCAATAACTTGCATTCCTCTCATTAGACCATCTGTAGCACTCATAGCTACAGCCCTAACTCGATTATTTCCTAATAATTGTTGTACTTCACAAGTCACATTAATTTGTTGACCAACAGTATCTCGACCCTTAACTACCAGAGCATTGTAAATATTAGGCATCTTCCCCGGGGGAAAGGCTACATCTAGTACCGGACCAATTATTTGGTCAATATGTCCCAGATTTTTTTTTTCAATCGAAGAAACTTCAGGACCGGAAGTAGGAGGATTTATTCGCATATCAAAAGCCAATTTTTTTTTCCGAAAAAGTTTTTAAATCAAAAAGAAATGTTCGATAAGAAAGCAAGTTGATCGGTTAATTCAAAAAGAAATAAGAAATGGGAGTTAGTACTCCATTTTTTTGGTACTATTCCATCAATCCTCTTTAACTGTTTACTTACTTATTCAAATTCAATTATTGAATTCTTAAGCTTACTGCAGTTATTTTGAAAATTTCAATTGGATAAAATCTTTCGAAAGTCTTTTCTTTTTTTCTATCATTCTAGAAAATATCATCTATATTCTGTATGGAATTCGAACCTGTACCTTAATTTAGAATTCATATTTTTTTATCATTGGCTTTCGTATTTCCTCAGTAGACAATTTTTTAGACTTACCCTCTGTTTCCCTATTTTTTGACCTCTTTTTTTATTTTCCGGGGAGAAAGCTGCCTATTTTTACATCTAGGATTTACATAGACAACATATATCACTGTCAAGATTAAGAATAAATTATTATTATTATTTAGATTAGATCTTTCGATTTCAAAATTAAAAAATAAGATCAAATTGAAAAAAAAAAAAGATTGGGTTGCGCCATACATAGAAAAGAGTATACAATAATGATGTATTTGACAAATCAAATACCATCGTTTAATTTAATAATAACATAACGAACCTTTGGGATTAATTGATAATAGTAGTTGATTTTTGTAAAAGATTTCATTAACTCCTAAGTCATATCGAGTAGACCTTATTGTTTCAAGAATTCTTAATTCAAGAGTTGTAGGGAGGGATTTATGTCACCACAAACAGAGACTAAAGCAAGTGTTGGGTTCAAAGCTGGTGTTAAAGATTATAAATTGAATTATTATACTCCTGAGTATGAAACCAAAGATACTGATATCTTGGCAGCATTTCGAGTAACTCCTCAACCTGGAGTTCCACCTGAAGAAGCAGGTGCTGCGGTAGCCGCCGAATCTTCTACTGGTACATGGACAACTGTGTGGACCGATGGGCTTACCAGTCTTGATCGTTACAAAGGACGATGCTATCACATCGAACCTGTTGCTGGGGAAGAAAATCAATATATTGCTTACGTAGCTTATCCTTTAGACCTTTTTGAAGAAGGTTCTGTTACTAACATGTTTACTTCTATTGTCGGTAATGTATTTGGGTTCAAGGCACTGCGTGCTCTACGTCTGGAGGATTTGCGAATCCCAACCGCTTATATTAAAACTTTCCAAGGTCCGCCTCACGGCATCCAAGTTGAGAGAGATAAATTGAACAAGTATGGTCGTCCCCTATTAGGATGTACTATTAAACCTAAATTGGGGTTATCCGCTAAGAATTATGGTAGAGCTGTTTATGAATGTCTTCGTGGGGGACTTGATTTTACCAAAGATGATGAAAATGTGAATTCCCAACCATTTATGCGTTGGAGAGACCGTTTCTTATTTTGTGCTGAAGCGATTTTTAAATCCAGGCTGAAACAGGTGAAATCAAAGGGCATTACTTGAATGCAACTGCGGGTACATGCGAAGAAATGATGAAAAGAGCTGTATTTGCCAGAGAATTAGGCGTTCCTATCGTAATGCATGATTATTTAACAGGGGGATTCACTGCAAATACTAGCTTGGCTCATTATTGCCGAGATAATGGTCTACTTCTTCATATACATCGTGCAATGCATGCAGTTATCGACAGACAAAAGAATCATGGTATGCACTTTCGTGTATTAGCTAAAGCATTACGTTTGTCTGGTGGAGATCATGTTCACTCCGGTACCGTAGTAGGTAAACTTGAAGGGGAAAGAGATATCACTTTAGGTTTTGTTGACTTACTGCGTGATGATTTTGTTGAAAAAGATCGAAGTCGTGGTATTTATTTCACTCAGGATTGGGTTTCTCTACCAGGTGTTCTGCCTGTTGCTTCGGGAGGTATTCACGTTTGGCATATGCCTGCTCTGACCGAAATCTTTGGAGATGATTCCGTACTTCAATTTGGCGGAGGAACTTTAGGACACCCTTGGGGAAATGCACCAGGTGCTGTAGCTAATCGAGTAGCTCTTGAAGCCTGTGTGAAGGCTCGAAATGAAGGACGTGATCTTGCTCGTGAAGGTAATGAAATTATCCGTGAGGCTAGCAAATGGAGTCCTGAATTAGCTGCTGCTTGCGAAGTATGGAAGGAGATCAAATTTGAATTCGAAGCAATGGATACTATTTGAATTCGAAGCAATGGATACTTTGGATTAATTGCAATTAAACTCGGCACAATCTTTTCCTAAAAGAAGGATTGAGCCGAATACAAAGATACTTAATTATTAAACAGATTTCTATCTTTCGTATTGGAATAGAAGCATAGTAAGTAGACGATATTTTACGAAAAAAGTGATTACAATTTATAAGGGAAACTGGCTATTGCCTTTTTCGATGTGAATTTCACATAATAGGGAAGTTGTTCCATTTCTATATGAAATTTGTATTTTCCTATTGATTTCTATATTTCTATAATTTTATACGTTTTTTTAGTTTAGAATATCATTTTAGAATAAAAAAAGATATATATATATTTAAATAATTTTTCTTATAAGTAATTCTAACATAATACTAATAATCGAATTAATAAGATTGAAAATCTTATTAATTCGATTGTATTTATTCGATTGTATTTTTTTTTCAATACTAATATTGACAACACTGTATCAAATAAATATAATCCGATCGTGAATAAATTGATCACCTTACTTACGTTAAATAGGCGTTATTACTTCATCAAATGGTAGGTTCATTGGTTTTCTTTCTGCGAGACAAACAAGAAAAACTTTGTTAATGAATAAGTAAGTGAATTGAAAGGTAAACACGAATATATATACGAAAATATTAGATCTATATATACCAATATATATATAGTCTTATATATATAATAATAATGGATAACTCTAACATAGTATTTCAAGAACATAGTATTTAAATAGGTGGTATATCTTTTTTTAGTTTTTTAGACAATTCAATTTTGTAATTTTATTTTTTTGATTGCGATTGGGTATAAATATCCACCTTATTTTTTAAATTGTAATGGGGTTGCTAACTCAATGGTAGAGTACTCGGCTTTTAAGAGCGACTCTATTTTTTACGCATTTCTATGAAGCAATGGGTTCGTCGATACTATCGGTAGAGCTTGTAAAACCACGACTGATCCAGAAAGGAATGACTGGAAAAAGTAGCATGTCGTATCAATGAAGAATTCTAAAAATATTTCATTCTTTTAGGATCCAGCTCAAATTTTTGTTTGAATTTTTGGCTCGTAACAAAAAAAATTCCGTTGGGTTTGATTAATAAAGGGATAGAACTTGGTGGTTCTAATTCTAATAGGGAAACAAAAAGCATCGAGCTTTCATTTATTTTTTATTTGGATCATTACCCCATCTAATTGTACGTTAAAAATAGGTTAGTGCTTGATGTGGGAAAAGCTTTTCTGGTGAATGGTTTATTTTTGTTATGAGTCCTAACTATATAGCTATTTTCCATTATCTTTTGGTATTTTGGGGTAGCGATAAATGTGTAAAAGAAAGAGTATATTGATAAAGATATTTTTTCCAAAATCAAAAGAGCGATTAGGTAAAAAAAAAATAAAGGATTCTTAATTAGCTCGTTATCCTAGAACAAAAATTAGGCAAAAAATCGATTAGAGAGAGTCCGTTAATGGGTTTTACTTCTCTAGGTATATATTTATACCTATAATTTTCTGTTTTGACCATATCGCACTATGTATCATTTGATAATCCAATGAATCTCTGATTCTTTGTTTGACCAAATAGACTTTTTTTTTTTTAATGGAGCAATATCAAGCATATTTAGAACTCCGTAGATCTCGATACCAGGACATCCTATACCCACTTTTTTTTCGGGAATCTATTTATGGACTAGCTTATGCTCATGAGTCCTTTTTTATAGAAAATGTCGATTATAACAATAAATTTAGTTTACTAATTGTAAAACGTTTAAGTACTCGAATGTATCAACAGACTCATTTCATTCTTTTTGTTAATGATTCTAAAAAAAATACTTTTGTGGGTTATAATTATCATTTTTTTTCTCAAATAATATTAGAAGGTTTTGGTATCGTCGTGGAGATTCTATTTTCTCTACAATTATTTAGCTCTTCCTTAAGGGGATTAGAAATCGTAAAATCTTATAAAAATTTTCAATCAATTCATTCGATCTTTCCCTTTTTCGAAGATCAACTGATATATTTAAATCATAAGTCAGATATACGAATACCCTATCCTATCCATCTGGAAATCTTGGTTCAAATCCTGCGATATTCGATAAAAGATGTCTCTTTCTTTCATTTAATAAGGTTGTTTTTTTATTACTATTATAATTGGAATAGTCTTTTTCCTCCAAAAAAATGGATTTTTACTTTTTTTTCAAAAAGGAATCGAAGAATTTTCTTGTTCCTATATAATTTATATGTATGGGAATATGAATCTATCTTTCTTTTTCTACGTAACAAATCCTCTCAGTTACAGTTAAAACATTTTCGCGTTTTTTTTGAGCGAATTTTTTTCTATGAAAAAATAAAACATCTTGTAGAAGTATCTACTAAGAATTGTTCATATACTTTCTTCTTCTTTAAGGATACTTTCATCCATTATGTTAGATATCAAGGAAAATCAATTCTGGTTTTAAAGAATACTCCTTTTTTGATAAATAAATGGAAATACTATTTTATATATTTATGGCAATGTCATTTTGATATTTGGGCTGGACTAGAAACGATCTATATAAACGAATTATCTCAGTATTCATTTCACTTTTTAGGCTATTTTTTAAGTATTCCACTAAATCTTTCAGTAGTACGAAGTCAAATGTTGCAAAATTCATTTCTTATTAAAATTGTTATAAAAAAACTTGATACAATAGTTCCCATTATTCCTCTAATGAGATCATTGGCTAAAACAAAATTTTGTAATGTAATGGGTCATCCTATTAGTAAGCCGGTTTGGGCCAATTTATCTGATTTTGATATTATTGACCGGTTTTTGCGCATATGCAGAAATTTTTCTCATTATTACAATGGATCTGCAAAAAAAAAGAGTTTCTATCAAATAAAATATATACTTCGGTTTTCTTGTATAAAAACTTTGGCTCGTAAGCATAAAAGTACTGTGCGCATTTATTTGAAAAAATTAAGTTCAGAAAAATTATTGCAAGAATTTTTTACAGAAGAAGATCTTTTTTCTTTGATTTTTCCAAGAACTTCTTTTACTTTGCGTAGGTTTTATAGAGGTCGTATTTGGTATTTGGATATTCTTTTAAGAAACGATTTCGTCAATTATTTATAATTGAAAATAGGTTATGTTATTTTTTAAATCGGTGTAAATTGATAAAACGAACTTCCTTCTTTTTATTCAATGAGGATAAAAAAATCATTTTTTTTAGTCTTCTATATCTATATATAGGATTTTGAAATGCTCATGTAGTCAGAGTCAAGATTCGGGGTTAATGAATTAAATATTATATTTCACTTTCTTAGAGTCTTTTGCTAGGCAAGTAATTAAGGTTTAGATGTATACATAGGGAAAGCCGTGTGCAATGAAAACTGCAAACACGGCTTGGGGAGGGATTTTTTCTTGTTTTATTCTATTGTTGAATTTTATTCAAGAATAAATTATCTACTTCATCCGACTAGTTCCGGGTTCAAGTCCCGGGCAACTCATTTTTGTAGATCGATGTTGTATTATATCTATATTTCTATTCTCTATTTCTATAAATAGAATGATATATAGAAAATAAACTTTTTTTATGAATCAATGAAATGGGATAAACAAGGTAAATTCGGATAAACCGAAATGAATAAGAACATACTAATGAATAAGAACATACTATGGATATTAGTATTGGTTGACACTGGTATATAAGTCATGTTATACTGTTGAATAACAAGTCCTCAAATTCTCGCATTATAGAGAATTTTTGTGCTTGGGAGTCCCTAATGATTAAATGAACCAAGATTTTACCATGACTGCAATTTTAGAGAGACGCGAGAGCGAAAGCCTATGGGGTCGCTTCTGTAATTGGATAACCAGCACCGAAAATCGTCTTTACATTGGATGGTTTGGTGTTTTGATGATTCCTACTTTATTGACTGCAACTTCTGTATTTATTATCGCTTTTATCGCTGCCCCTCCAGTAGATATTGATGGTATTCGTGAGCCTGTTTCTGGATCTCTACTTTATGGAAACAATATCATTTCTGGTGCGATTATTCCTACTTCTGCGGCTATAGGTTTGCATTTTTATCCGATCTGGGAAGCAGCTTCTGTTGATGAGTGGTTATACAACGGCGGTCCTTATGAACTAATTGTTCTACACTTCTTACTTGGTGTAGCTTGCTACATGGGTCGTGAGTGGGAACTTAGTTTTCGTCTGGGTATGCGTCCTTGGATTGCTGTTGCATATTCAGCTCCTGTTGCAGCCGCTACTGCTGTTTTCTTGATCTATCCTATTGGTCAAGGAAGCTTTTCGGATGGTATGCCTCTAGGAATTTCAGGTACTTTCAATTTTATGATTGTATTTCAGGCTGAGCATAATATTCTTATGCATCCATTTCACATGTTAGGTGTAGCTGGTGTATTCGGCGGCTCCCTATTCAGTGCTATGCATGGTTCCTTGGTAACTTCTAGTTTGATCAGGGAAACCACAGAAAATGAATCCGCTAATGAAGGTTACAGATTTGGTCAAGAGGAAGAAACTTATAATATTGTAGCTGCTCATGGTTATTTTGGCCGATTAATCTTCCAATATGCAAGTTTCAACAATTCTCGTTCTTTACATTTCTTCCTAGCTGCTTGGCCTGTAGTAGGTATTTGGTTTACCGCTTTAGGTATCAGCACTATGGCTTTCAACTTAAATGGTTTTAATTTCAACCAATCCGTAGTTGATAGTCAAGGTCGTGTAATAAATACCTGGGCTGATATTATTAACCGAGCTAACCTTGGTATGGAAGTAATGCATGAACGTAATGCTCATAATTTCCCTCTAGATCTAGCTGCGATGGAAGCTCCATCTGTTAATGGATAAAATTTTGATCTTAATTTAAAGTAGACGAGTTTTTGTTTAAAAATAAAGGAGCAATATCAACTTTGTTAATATTGCTCCTTTATATTGGATATTGGATTAGTAATCTTTTTTTTAGATTTCTATAGATTTATACATACGTTTTTGATTGATTTAATGATTCCTTATCTTTTTTTTTTTCCTTTGTTAGAAAAAAAAGGATAATGAAAAGGTAGAATTTGAGATATAGATCATTTTTACTATAAGGGCGGATGTAGCCAAGTGGATCAAGGCAGTGGATTGTGAATCCACCATGCGCGGGTTCAATTCCCGTCGTTCGCCCATATCTATATATAGATAGATATAGATATTGTTTAGGTTTTCAAGTATAAATCTGAAATAAAGAAAAATGGCTACTTCTAAAACTTATAAGTACGAATTCTTCAAAATAATAATTATTACAAAAGATATATTTTTGAGATAAAATAGATACATTTATCTATTTCACAAAAAAAGAATATATCCATATCGTGGTTTCCTCTTATAATACCTCAGGTGCTAATGAAACTATTTTAGTGAAATTTAACTGTCTCAATTCCCGGGCGATTGCGCAAAAGATTCGAGTTCCTTTTGGATTTCCTTCTTGATCAATTATAACTGCAGCATTATCATCATACTGAATTATTATACCGTTGCTACGTTTTAGTTGTTTACAAGTACGTACAATTACAGCTCTGATCACTTCAGATTTTTCTAAGTTCGTATTTGGTACTGCTTGTTTGATTACAGCAACAACAATGTCGCCAATATAAGCATATCGTCGATTACTAGCTCCTAGGATTCGAATACACATCAGTTCACGTGCTCCGCTGTTATCCGCTACATTCAAATGAGTTTGAGGTTGAATCATATCATTTTTTTATTATTTCAATCTAAAAAAGGAAGTAAAAATATTTTGTGTTCAAAAAAAAAGGAACCTATTATTGCCTTTTTTCTTTTCATTCTAAAGACCTATTTTCTTTGGTTCTCTTTTATTATCCTGAAATAATGAATTGAGTTCGTATCGGCATTTTGGATGATGCTATTGAAATAGCCTTTCTTGCTATATTTTCTGGTACTCCACCCATTTCATAAAGTATTTTCCCAGGTTTAACAACAGCTACCCAATATTCGGGAAATCCTTTTCCTGAACCCATACGTGTTTCAGTAGGTCTTACTGTAACCGGTTTGTCTGGAAAAATACGTACCCATATTTGTCCACCTCGGCGAACATTTCTTGACATTGCCCGCCGTCCCGCTTCTATTTGTCTAGATGTTATCCAAGCTGGCTCAAGTGCCTGAAGAGCATATCTTCCGAAGCAAATATTATTACCTCGATAGGATATTCCCTTCATTCTTCCTCTATGTTGTTTACGAAATCTGGTTCTTTGGGGGTTATAATTGATGGTTGTTTTTCAATTCCATCTTTATTACAGAACCGTACATGAGATTTTCACCTCATACGGCTCCTCGCGAATGAAGTAATTCAAATATCTATATCTATATGGATATAGATTCTATCTAATCGATAAAATAATAGAAATAGTCATATGTTTAGTAAATAACGAAATCTCGGTATTTTTTGAGATTTCATACAATCTTCGAAATTTTTAGATCTTGTTTTCAATATCGATTCTTAGAATTGGCAAAAATATAAAAAAATTCAATAAAAGAAAAATTCTCGCGGGCGAATATTTACTCTTTTATTCTCAAATTCAGATGTAATGAAATTCAGATGTTAATGTAGGGTACAACTCCTAAAAAATGGATTGTTTTTAGGTTTCTTCCGCCATCCCACCTAAGAAATCATTAAGATTTGTTTTCTTTAAGATTTTTTTAATAAAATCTTAAGTCTTAAGTATTTGCAGGTTTCGTCGTTCCCATCGCCTCTCGATTAATGGTTAGGTTTTAATTCGACAATGGAGCCTTTCTCATAGCTAAAAATTAATAAAATTTTTTTAGAATAGAATATTCATTTCTTTTTTCGTGAATCAATATTATCAGTTTTTCTTGATTCAGAGCTCTTAATTTATTGACATTAAAAATAAAAAAAAAATATATATATTATTCTTTTTTATTTTTAAGGATGCTTTAATACACTATCTTTTCTGAGATGACCCATAGACCTTTACATATTCGAATTCTATATCATTGATATATTTTAATCTCTTTCTTTCACCTTTTCTTTTATCTATATATTTTTATTGCTTTACAACTAAATAATCTTTTTTTTCTTTTATCTTTCACAATTTTTCAGTTGCTATATTCTTTTTTTATTAAATTTTTTTTCTTTTGACTAATTCTTTAGATCTAGATAATCCGAAGTGATGTGTTGGTTATTAGTTCTTTTTAAATGAATTGATACTATTAACCGGTTTCTTTTTTTTTTTTAATCATTCTAAAAAACTAACGAGTCACACACTAAGCATGGCAATCCTCTATAAAATGATTAATTTCTTTTTTTAGTCGATTCAATCTTATAAAATAGATAAATTTTTGAGAATCAAAATCGAGTAATTTTTTCTTTTTTGTTTTATATAAAATCAAAATAGGACATTGAATTATTGAATAGAAAGAAGGACATATTTTTCTTTATTTCGAAAATATCCAAACTTTTATCCCTAAAACTCCATAAATAGTTCGAACTGTATAACAACAATATTCAATTTTAGCTCGAATGGTTTGGAGAGGAACCCTACCTTCTCTGATCCATTCGACACGTGCAATTTCTTTTCCATCAATACGTCCTGCAATCTGTACTTGAACTCCTTTTGTACCTGCTTGTTCAGTTAATTCAATAGCTTTTTTCATTGCTTTACGAAATGAAACTCTATTCTTTAATTGTCCAGCTATAAATTCTGCAAGAATATTAGGGTGTTTATAAGCATTTGTAACTTTTACAATAGCAATGTTTAGTTTTCTATTCACACAATTCAGTTTTTTGTGCATATTCGTCTGTAATTCTTCGATTTTTTGAGGCTTACCCTCTATTAATAACTTTGGAAATCCCATATATATTATGACTTGAATCAGATCGATTCTTTTTTGAATCTTTATCTCTCCAATTCCCTCGACACCCGAGGATATTCTTCTATTTTTTTGTATAAAATTTTTTATCCAATCTCGTATTTTTTTATCTTCTTGTATATTCTCAGAATATTTTGTTGGTTGTGCAAACCAAATAGAATCATGACTTTGAGTTGTACCAAGTCTGAAACCAAGCGGATTTATTTTTTGTCCCATAATTCCCCACTACTGTACATAAAATTACATAAAATGATATTTCTTATTTGTGTATTTTTTATCTATAGATAGATCTTTATAACTCATTATAGCTCATTGACTAAGTTCGTTGAAATTTCTATTGTGACTATCATCGACTATTGTAAAATAAACAATTCAAAAAATCGAATAAAAGAAGATATTCAACTAAAGCAAATAGAAAATTCAAATAGAAATTCAAGTATCATAATGTTTTATTTATGTACAAATCACATCAATTACTATTTGTACTGTGTGTTGTAAATAAAATAGACATGAACCTTTTTTTTTGATTTGACCAAAAGACAAGGCTTCTGTATAGAGGTTCTTCTTTATCATAAGAGTCTATTTTGACAAATCAATAAAATATTGAATTGATTGAATTCTTCATTAAAAAA